>NC_047025.1:37427520-37727520 GCF_902652985.1 Pecten maximus
CATGGGGCATTGCACTCCATGGGTTTACCCCCACAGGCCAGTCTCCGTGCCATATTTAATGGCACGGAGGTGGAAGAAGATAAGGAGGTAGATGTGGTCGGAACCTGCGCATCGTTCTGCGATCCAGATACGTATCCTAGTGCTGAGCGTCTTTTAGACCTGCCTAGAGATATGGTTGTCGCTGTGGGACTCCATCCGAAGACGAAGTTTCAGAGCTCCCGAAGCATGGATGACTGTTTCCGTCACTTGCGGAAACTAGTCCAGCATGACCGGATAACCGCAGTTGGAGAGGTTGGACTGGACCACAGTGTACCGATGAGGGACTGGCATGACCAAATGGTACACCTAAAGAAGATCCTACCCTTAGTGACGACCAGGCATGTGCTCGTACTTCACTGCCGTGGTATGAGCCATGACAACGGGACTGAGGTGTACATGCTTCTATTGAGTCTCGTGAGACAGGGAGTGTCGCAGGACCAGAGGATATATCTTCATTGTTTCAATGGAGATAGGTATGTCCTGGACCAATGGACTACGGCATTCCCAAACCTCTACTTGGGATTCACCCGACTCGTAACCTCATTCTCTCCACATCAGTCAGAGGCACTTAGGAAGGCGGAAGAGGGACGGATATTGCTGGAGACCGATGCCCCGTACTTTTCCGTTCGGGGGAGACCATGGTCAGCACCAAACCAGCTATACTCCGTAGCAGAATCTGTGGCAGCTGTACTCCAGATGACCCCAGAGCGACTCCTGGAGATCACCACAGCCAACGCCAGGAAACTATTCCGCCAGTAGGTGAACAGCTAGTTTACCAGGATCCCCACAGGACTAGGATTTTTAATCCTACCAGAAGATCCACGTGCCAGTTCCAGTCAGTCCAGTCAGGATTTCTAATCTTGCCTGAGAGTTCCAGTCAGTCCAGTCAGGATTTCTAATCTTGCCTGAGAGTTCCAGTCAATCCAGTCAGGATTTCTAATCTTGCCTGAGAGTCCAAGTCCAGTCAGGATTTCTAATCTTGTCTGGGAGTTCCAGCGAGTTTCTAACTCTTCCAGTTCAGAGGTTCCATTTGGGGTTTCTAACTCCGTTTAATGGTTCCAGTGGGGTTTCTAACCCTATTCTGCTAATCTGATTATTAGTAGGATTTTCAGATTCCGGTTAGTTCGTCTCAACCTAGAAGTTCAGCTCTACCAACCCAGTGGATTACCCCGGTGCTGCACTCCCCAGGATGGACTAGAGGCTTTCATCATAAGGTTGGGGGGAGTGTAGTGATCGGTGACTTGTATGTGTATACATGTGTGGGTGGTGTGCGAGCTTGACTGTGTGAAGCGTCTGAGGGACCCCGCGCATGCGTAGGAGACATTCGGGTGACAGACCTGCAGACAACTGACAGCTAGCACGGAGCAGAGCGCTATAGATCTACCTACTAGACTATCTACTAAACCGCCTATTTACCCAAGTTCAAGTACTAGGTAAGTGCTTCACTGATGTGATATAGTATCGGGATCAGTATATAATGGCCAGATAATACTGCTGTGTTATAGTATCGGGATCAGTGTATAATGGCCAGATAATACTGATGTGATATAGTATCGGGATCAGTGTATAATGGCCAGATAATACTGATGTGTTATAGTATCGGGATCAGTGTATAATGACCAGATAATACTGATGTGTTATAGTATCGGGATCAGTATATAATGGCCAGATAATACTGCTGTGATATAGTATCGGGATCAGTGTATAATGGCCAGATAATACTGATGTGATATAGTATCGGGATCAGTGTATAATGGCCAGATAATACTGATGTGTTATAGTATCGGGATCAGTGTATAATGGCCAGATAATACTGATGTGTTATAGTATCGGGATCAGTGTATAATGGCCAGATAATACTGCTGTGTTATAGTATCGGGATCAGTGTATAATGGCCAGATAATACTGATGTGATATAGTATCGGGATCAGTGTATAATGGCCAGATAATACTGCTGTGTTATAGTATCGGGATCAGTGTATAATGGCCAGATAATACTGCTGTGTTATAGTATCGGGATCAGTGTATAATGGCCAGATAATACTGATGTGTTATAGTATCGGGATCAGTGTATAATGGCCAGATAATACTGATGTGTTATAGTATCGGGATCAGTGTATAATGGCCAGATAATACTGCTGTGATATAGTATCGGGATCAGTATATAATGGCCAGATAATACTGCTGTGTTATAGTATCGGGATCAGTGTATAATGGCCAGATAATACTGCTGTGATATAGTATCGGGATCAGTATATAATGGCCAGATAATACTGATGTGTTATAGTATCGGGATCAGTGTATAATGGCCAGATAATACTGCTGTGATATAGTATCGGGATCAGTGTATAATGGCCAGATAATACTGCTGTGTTATAGTATCGGGATCAGTGTATAATGGCCAGATAATACTGCTGTGTTATAGTATCGGGATCAGCGTATAATGGCCAGATAATACTGATGTGATATAGTATCGGGATCAGTGTATAATGGCCAGATAATACTGATGTGATATAGTATCGGGATCAGTATATAATGGCCAGATAATACTGCTGTGTTATAGTATCGGGATCAGTATATAATGGCCAGATAATACTGCTGTGTTATAGTATCGGGATCAGTGTATAATGGCCAGATAATACTGATGTGTTATAGTATCGGGATCAGTGTATAATGGCCAGATAATACTGCTGTGTTATAGTATCGGGATCAGTGTATAATGGCCAGATAATACTGATGTGTTATAGTATCGGGATCAGTGTATAATGGCCAGATAATACTGATGTGTTATAGTATCGGGATCAGTATATAATGGCCAGATAATACTGATGTGTTATAGTATCGGGATCAGTGTATAATGGCCAGATAATACTGATGTGATATAGTATCGGGATCAGTGTATAATGACCAGATAATACTGATGTGTTATAGTATCGGGATCAGTGTATAATGGCCAGATAATACTGATGTGATATAGTATCGGGATCAGTGTATAATGGCCAGATAATACTGATGTGATATAGTATCGGGATCAGTGTATAATGGCCAGATAATACTGATGTGTTATAGTATCGGGATCAGTGTATAATGACCAGATAATACTGCTGTGATATAGTATCGGGATCAGTATAATGGCCAGATAATACTGATGTGTTATAGTATCGGGATCAGTGTATAATGGCCAGATAATACTGCTGTGTTATAGTATCGGGATCAGTATATAATGGCCAGATAATACTGCTGTGTTATAGTATCGGGATCAGTGTATAATGGCCAGATAATACTGCTGTGATATAGTATCGGGATCAGTATATAATGGCCAGATAATACTGATGTGATATAGTATCGGGATCAGTGTATAATGGCCAGATAATACTGATGTGTTATAGTATCGGGATCAGTGTATAATGGCCAGATAATACTGCTGTGTTATAGTATCGGGATCAGTGTATAATGGCCAGATAATACTGATGTGATATAGTATCGGGATCAGTGTATAATGGCCAGATAATACTGCTGTGTTATAGTATCGGGATCAGTATATAATGGCCAGATAATACTGATGTGTTATAGTATCGGGATCAGTGTATAATGGCCAGATAATACTGATGTGTTATAGTATCGGGATCAGTGTATAATGACCAGATAATACTGATGTGTTATAGTATCGGGATCAGTGTATAATGGCCAGATAATACTGCTGTGATATAGTATCGGGATCAGTGTATAATGACCAGATAATACTGCTGTGATATAGTATCGGGATCAGTGTATAATGGCCAGATAATACTGATGTGATATAGTATCGGGATCAGTATATAATGGCCAGATAATACTGCTGTGTTATAGTATCGGGATCAGTGTATAATGGCCAGATAATACTGCTGTGTTATAGTATCGGGATCAGTATATAATGGCCAGATAATACTGCTGTGATATAGTATCGGGATCAGTGTATAATGGCCAGATAATACTGCTGTGATATAGTATCGGGATCAGTATATAATGGCCAGATAATACTGCTGTGATATAGTATCGGGATCAGTGTATAATGGCCAGATAATACTGCTGTGATATAGTATCGGGATCAGTGTATAATGGCCAGATAATACTGCTGTGTTATAGTATCGGGATCAGTATATAATGGCCAGATAATACTACTGTGTTATAGTATCGGGATCAGTGTATAATGGCCAGATAATACTGATGTGTTATAGTATCGGGATCAGTATATAATGGCCAGATAATACTGCTGTGATATAGTATCGGGATCAGTATATAATGGCCAGATAATACTGCTGTGATATAGTATCGGGATCAGTATATAATGGCCAGATAATACTGATGTGTTATAGTATCGGGATCAGTGTATAATGGCCAGATAATACTGATGTGATATAGTATCGGGATCAGTATATAATGGCCAGATAATACTGCTGTGATATAGTATCGGGATCAGTGTATAATGGCCAGATAATACTGCTGTGTTATAGTATCGGGATCAGTGTATAATGGCCAGATAATACTGATGTGTTATAGTATCGGGATCAGTGTATAATGGCCAGATAATACTGCTGTGATATAGTATCGGGATCAGTGTATAATGGCCAGATAATACTGCTGTGATATAGTATCGGGATCAGTGTATAATGGCCAGATAATACTGCTGTGATATAGTATCGGGATCAGTGTATAATGGCCAGATAATACTGATGTGATATAGTATCGGGATCAGTATATAATGGCCAGATAATACTGCTGTGTTATAGTATCGGGATCAGTGTATAATGGCCAGATAATACTGATGTGTTATAGTATCGGGATCAGTATATAATGGCCAGATAATACTGCTGTGATATAGTATCGGGATCAGTATATAATGGCCAGATAATACTGATGTGATATAGTATCGGGATCAGTGTATAATGGCCAGATAATACTGATGTGTTATAGTATCGGGATCAGTGTATAATGGCCAGATAATACTGATGTGATATAGTATCGGGATCAGTGTATAATGGCCAGATAATACTGATGTGTTATAGTATCGGGATCAGTGTATAATGGCCAGATAATACTGATGTGTTATAGTATCGGGATCAGTGTATAATGGCCAGATAATACTGCTGTGATATAGTATCGGGATCAGTGTATAATGGCCAGATAATACTGATGTGATATAGTATCGGGATCAGTGTATAATGGCCAGATAATACTGATGTGTTATAGTATCGGGATCAGTGTATAATGGCCAGATAATACTGCTGTGTTATAGTATCGGGATCAGTGTATAATGGCCAGATAATACTGATGTGTTATAGTATCGGGATCAGTGTATAATGGCCAGATAATACTGATGTGATATAGTATCGGGATCAGTGTATAATGGCCAGATAATACTGCTGTGTTATAGTATCGGGATCAGTATATAATGGCCAGATAATACTGCTGTGTTATAGTATCGGGATCAGTAGTATAATGGCCAGATAATACTGATGTGATATAGTATCGGGATCAGTGTATAATGGCCAGATAATACTGATGTGATATAGTATCGGGATCAGTATATAATGGCCAGATAATACTGATGTGTTATAGTATCGGGATCAGTGTATAATGGCCAGATAATACTGCTGTGTTATAGTATCGGGATCAGTATATAATGACCAGATAATACTGCTGTGTTATAGTATCGGGATCAGTGTATAATGGCCAGATAATACTGATGTGATATAGTATCGGGATCAGTGTATAATGGCCAGATAATACTGCTGTGTTATAGTATCGGGATCAGTATATAATGGCCAGATAATACTGATGTGATATAGTATCGGGATCAGTATATAATGGCCAGATAATACTGATGTGATATAGTATCGGGATCAGTATATAATGGCCAGATAATACTGATGTGTTATAGTATCGGGATCAGTATATAATGGCCAGATAATACTGATGTGATATAGTATCGGGATCAGTGTATAATGGCCAGATAATACTGATGTGTTATAGTATCGGGATCAGTATATAATGGCCAGATAATACTGCTGTGATATAGTATCGGGATCAGTATATAATGGCCAGATAATACTGATGTGATATAGTATCGGGATCAGTGTATAATGGCCAGATAATACTGCTGTGATATAGTATCGGGATCAGTGTATAATGGCCAGATAATACTGATGTGTTATAGTATCGGGATCAGTGTATAATGGCCAGATAATACTGATGTGATATAGTATCGGGATCAGTGTATAATGGCCAGATAATACTGCTGTGTTATAGTATCGGGATCAGTGTATAATGGCCAGATAATACTGATGTGTTATAGTATCGGGATCAGTGTATAATGGCCAGATAATACTGCTGTGTTATAGTATCGGGATCAGTGTATAATGGCCAGATAATACTGATGTGTTATAGTATCGGGATCAGTGTATAATGGCCAGATAATACTGATGTGTTATAGTATCGGGATCAGTATATAATGGCCAGATAATACTGCTGTGTTATAGTATCGGGATCAGTGTATAATGGCCAGATAATACTGCTGTGATATAGTATCGGGATCAGTGTATAATGGCCAGATAATACTGCTGTGATATAGTATCGGGATCAGTATATAATGGCCAGATAATACTGATGTGTTATAGTATCGGGATCAGTGTATAATGGCCAGATAATACTGCTGTGTTATAGTATCGGGATCAGTGTATAATGGCCAGATAATACTGCTGTGGTATAGTATCGGGATCAGTGTATAATGGCCAGATAATACTGATGTGATATAGTATCGGGATCAGTGTATAATGGCCAGATAATACTGATGTGTTATAGTATCGGGATCAGTGTATAATGGCCAGATAATACTGCTGTGTTATAGTATCGGGATCAGTGTATAATGGCCAGATAATACTGCTGTGTTATAGTATCGGGATCAGTGTATAATGGCCAGATAATACTGCTGTGATATAGTATCGGGATCGTTATAGTATCGGGATCAGTATATAATGGCCAGATAATACTGATGTGTTATAGTATCGGGATCAGTGTATAATGGCCAGATAATACTGATGTGTTATAGTATCGGGATCAGTATATAATGGCCAGATAATACTGATGTGTTATAGTATCGGGATCAGTATATAATGGCCAGATAATACTGCTGTGATATAGTATCGGGATCAGTGTATAATGGCCAGATAATACTGCTGTGTTATAGTATCGGGATCAGTATATAATGGCCAGATAATACTGATGTGTTATAGTATCGGGATCAGTATATAATGGCCAGATAATACTGATGTGTTATAGTATCGGGATCAGTATATAATGGCCAGATAATACTGATGTGTTATAGTATCGGGATCAGTGTATAATGGCCAGATAATACTGATGTGTTATAGTATCGGGATCAGTGTATAATGGCCAGATAATACTGCTGTGTTATAGTATCGGGATCAGTGTATAATGGCCAGATAATACTGATGTGTTATAGTATCGGGATCAGTGTATAATGGCCAGATAATACTGCTGTGATATAGTATCGGGATCAGTATATAATGGCCAGATAATACTGCTGTGATATAGTATCGGGATCAGTGTATAATGGCCAGATAATACTGATGTGTTATAGTATCGGGATCAGTGTATAATGGCCAGATAATACTGCTGTGATATAGTATCGGGATCAGTATATAATGGCCAGATAATACTGCTGTGATATAGTATCGGGATCAGTATATAATGGCCAGATAATACTGCTGTGTTATAGTATCGGGATCAGTGTATAATGGCCAGATAATACTGATGTGATATAGTATCGGGATCAGTGTATAATGGCCAGATAATACTGCTGTGATATAGTATCGGGATCAGTGTATAATGGCCAGATAATACTGCTGTGTTATAGTATCGGGATCAGCGTATAATGGCCAGATAATACTGCTGTGATATAGTATCGGGATCAGTGTATAATGGCCAGATAATACTGATGTGTTATAGTATCGGGATCAGTGTATAATGGCCAGATAATACTGATGTGATATAGTATCGGGATCAGTGTATAATGGCCAGATAATACTGATGTGTTATAGTATCGGGATCAGTGTATAATGACCAGATAATACTGCTGTGTTATAGTATCGGGATCAGTGTATAATGGCCAGATAATACTGATGTGTTATAGTATCGGGATCAGTGTATAATGGCCAGATAATACTGATGTGTTATAGTATCGGGATCAGTGTATAATGGCCAGATAATACTGATGTGTATAGTATCGGGATCAGTAGTATAATGGCCAGATAATACTGATGTGATATAGTATCGGGATCAGTGTATAATGGCCAGATAATACTGCTGTGATTATAGTATCGGGATCAGTGTATAATGGCCAGATAATACTGATGTGTTATAGTATCGGGATCAGTGTATAATGGCCAGATAATACTGCTGTGTTATAGTATCGGGATCAGTGTATAATGGCCAGATAATACTGATGTGTTATAGTATCGGGATCAGTGTATAATGGCCAGATAATACTGATGTGTTATAGTATCGGGATCAGTGTATAATGGCCAGATAATACTGCTGTGATATAGTATCGGGATCAGTGTATAATGGCCAGATAATACTGCTGTGATATAGTATCGGGATCAGTGTATAATGGCCAGATAATACTGCTGTGTTATAGTATCGGGATCAGTAGTATAATGGCCAGATAATACTGATGTGTTATAGTATCGGGATCAGTGTATAATGGCCAGATAATACTGCTGTGTTATAGTATCGGGATCAGTGTATAATGGCCAGATAATACTGATGTGATATAGTATCGGGATCAGTGTATAATGGCCAGATAATACTGCTGTGATATAGTATCGGGATCAGTGTATAATGGCCAGATAATACTGCTGTGTTATAGTATCGGGATCAGTGTATAATGGCCAGATAATACTGCTGTGTTATAGTATCGGGATCAGTGTATAATGGCCAGATAATACTGCTGTGATATAGTATCGGGATCAGTATATAATGGCCAGATAATACTGCTGTGTTATAGTATCGGGATCAGTATATAATGGCCAGATAATACTGATGTGATATAGTATCGGGATCAGTGTATAATGGCCAGATAATACTGCTGTGTTATAGTATCGGGATCAGTATATAATGGCCAGATAATACTGCTGTGATATAGTATCGGGATCAGTGTATAATGGCCAGATAATACTGATGTGTTATAGTATCGGGATCAGTATATAATGGCCAGATAATACTGATGTGTTATAGTATCGGGATCAGTATATAATGGCCAGATAATACTGCTGTGATATAGTATCGGGATCAGTGTATAATGGCCAGATAATACTGCTGTGTTATAGTATCGGGATCAGTGTATAATGGCCAGATAATACTGATGTGATATAGTATCGGGATCAGTATATAATGGCCAGATAATACTGCTGTGATATAGTATCGGGATCAGTGTATAATGGCCAGATAATACTGCTGTGTTATAGTATCGGGATCAGTGTATAATGGCCAGATAATACTGCTGTGTTATAGTATCGGGATCAGTATATAATGGCCAGATAATACTGATGTGTTATAGTATCGGGATCAGTGTATAATGGCCAGATAATACTGATGTGTTATAGTATCGGGATCAGTATATAATGGCCAGATAATACTGCTGTGATATAGTATCGGGATCAGTGTATAATGGCCAGATAATACTGATGTGATATAGTATCGGGATCAGTGTATAATGGCCAGATAATACTGATGTGTTATAGTATCGGGATCAGTATATAATGGCCAGATAATACTGCTGTGTTATAGTATCGGGATCAGTATATAATGGCCAGATAATACTGCTGTGTTATAGTATCGGGATCAGTGTATAATGGCCAGATAATACTGATGTGTTATAGTATCGGGATCAGTATATAATGGCCAGATAATACTGCTGTGTTATAGTATCGGGATCAGTGTATAATGGCCAGATAATACTGATGTGTTATAGTATCGGGATCAGTATATAATGGCCAGATAATACTGCTGTGTTATAGTATCGGGATCAGTGTATAATGGCCAGATAATACTGATGTGATATAGTATCGGGATCAGTGTATAATGGCCAGATAATACTGATGTGTTATAGTATCGGGATCAGTGTATAATGGCCAGATAATACTGATGTGTTATAGTATCGGGATCAGTATATAATGGCCAGATAATACTGATGTGTTATAGTATCGGGATCAGTGTATAATGGCCAGATAATACTGATGTGTTATAGTATCGGGATCAGTATATAATGGCCAGATAATACTGCTGTGATATAGTATCGGGATCAGTATATAATGGCCAGATAATACTGATGTGTTATAGTATCGGGATCAGTGTATAATGGCCAGATAATACTGCTGTGATATAGTATCGGGATCAGTGTATAATGGCCAGATAATACTGCTGTGATATAGTATCGGGATCAGTGTATAATGGCCAGATAATACTGCTGTGATTATAGTATCGGGATCAGTGTATAATGGCCAGATAATACTGATGTGTTATAGTATCGGGATCAGTGTATAATGGCCAGATAATACTGATGTGTTATAGTATCGGGATCTGCTGTGTTATAGTATCGGGATCAGTGTATAATGGCCAGATAATACTGCTGTGTTATAGTATCGGGATCAGTGTATAATGGCCAGATAATACTGATGTGTTATAGTATCGGGATCAGTGTATAATGGCCAGATAATACTGATGTGTTATAGTATCGGGATCAGTGTATAATGGCCAGATAATACTGATGTGATATAGTATCGGGATCAGTGTATAATGGCCAGATAATACTGATGTGTTATAGTATCGGGATCAGTGTATAATGGCCAGATAATACTGCTGTGATATAGTATCGGGATCAGTGTATAATGGCCAGATAATACTGATGTGATATAGTATCGGGATCAGTGTATAATGGCCAGATAATACTGCTGTGATATAGTATCGGGATCAGTGTATAATGGCCAGATAATACTGATGTGTTATAGTATCGGGATCAGTATATAATGGCCAGATAATACTGATGTGTTATAGTATCGGGATCAGTGTATAATGGCCAGATAATACTGCTGTGTTATAGTATCGGGATCAGTATATAATGGCCAGATAATACTGCTGTGTTATAGTATCGGGATCAGTATATAATGGCCAGATAATACTGATGTGTTATAGTATCGGGATCAGTATATAATGGCCAGATAATACTGATGTGTTATAGTATCGGGATCAGTATATAATGGCCAGATAATACTGATGTGATATAGTATCGGGATCAGTGTATAATGGCCAGATAATACTGATGTGATATAGTATCGGGATCAGTGTATAATGGCCAGATAATACTGCTGTGTTATAGTATCGGGATCAGTGTATAATGGCCAGATAATACTGATGTGTTATAGTATCGGGATCAGTGTATAATGGCCAGATAATACTGATGTGTTATAGTATCGGGATCAGTGTATAATGGCCAGATAATACTGCTGTGTTATAGTATCGGGATCAGTGTATAATGGCCAGATAATACTGCTGTGTTATAGTATCGGGATCAGTGTATAATGGCCAGATAATACTGATGTGATATAGTATCGGGATCAGTGTATAATGGCCAGATAATACTGATGTGATATAGTATCGGGATCAGTGTATAATGGCCAGATAATACTGATGTGATATAGTATCGGGATCAGTGTATAATGGCCAGATAATACTGCTGTGATATAGTATCGGGATCAGTGTATAATGGCCAGATAATACTGATGTGTTATAGTATCGGGATCAGTGTATAATGGCCAGATAATACTGATGTGATATAGTATCGGGATCAGTGTATAATGGCCAGATAATACTGCTGTGTTATAGTATCGGGATCAGTATATAATGGCCAGATAATACTGCTGTGTTATAGTATCGGGATCAGTGTATAATGGCCAGATAATACTGATGTGATATAGTATCGGGATCAGTGTATAATGGCCAGATAATACTGCTGTGTTATAGTATCGGGATCAGTGTATAATGGCCAGATAATACTGATGTGTTATAGTATCGGGATCAGTGTATAATGGCCAGATAATACTGCTGTGATATAGTATCGGGATCAGTGTATAATGGCCAGATAATACTGCTGTGATATAGTATCGGGATCAGTGTATAATGGCCAGATAATACTGATGTGTTATATTATCGGGATCAGTGTATAATGACCAGATAATACTGCTGTGTTATAGTATCGGGATCAGCGTAGTATGGCCAGATAATACTGCTGTGATATACATGTAACTTAATTGTTACTGACAGACCTTTGTGATAATATAGAATGTATCATTACTGTGTACTGTGATACTGACTGGCCGATATACGTTATTCAGGATATAAATGTTGTGTCATCTAAATATACGACATTCAGGTGTAAATGTAGTGTCATCTAAATATACGACATTCAGAATGTAAATGTGTCATCACGATATACGTCGATATACATTCAGCTTCAGAATGTAAATGCTGCATGGCCAAGATCGACAATTCAGAATGTAAATGCTGCATGGCCAAGATCGACAATTCAGAATGTAAATGCTGCATGGCCAAGATCGACAATTCAGAATGTAAATGCTGCATGGCCAAGATCGACAATTCAGAATGTAAATGTTGTGTCATCACGATATACGTCGATATACATTCAGCTTCAGAATGTAAATGCTGCATGGCCAAGATCGACAATTCAGAATGTAAATGTTGTGTCATCACGATATACGTCGATATACATTCAGCTTCAGAATGTAAATGCTGCATGGCCAAGATCGACAATTCAGAATGTAAATGTTGTGTCATCACGATATACGTCGATATACATTCAGCTTCAGAATGTAAATGCTGCATGGCCAAGATCGACAATTCAGAATGTAAATGTTGTGTCATCACGATATACGTCGATATACATTCAGCTTCAGAATGTAAATGCTGCATGGCCAAGATCGACAATTCAGAATGTAAATGTTGTGTCATCACGATATACGTCGATATACATTCAGCTTCAGAATGTAAATGCTGCATGGCCAAGATCGACAATTCAGAATGTAAATGTTGTGTCATCACGATATACGTCGATATACATTCAGCTTCAGAATGTAAATGCTGCATGGCCAAGATCGACAATTCAGAATGTAAATGTTGTGTCATCACGATATACGTCGATATACATTCAGCTTCAGAATGTAAATGCTGCATGGCCAAGATCGACAATTCAGAATGTAAATGCTGCATGGCCAAGATCGACAATTCAGAATGTAAATGCTGTGCAAGCTCGACATACGACGTTTAGAATCCATAATGTTAATGTCTGTCAAGGTCGACATCCGACATTTAACAATTAGAATGTGCATTCGCCCTTCACTGAATGTCGCCACACTATAGAGCTATAGAACAGGATTTGATATCCTCGCCTTTTACTTGTTGTTTTGATATAATGACTGTATAATACATAAACACGAAAATAGAAACCAACTCGAACTACCTTCTGATAACCTACTGACCGTGTACTTTAAGCAGTTGCCATTGATCTTTGTCGGCCTGGGGTGAGAAAAAAGCGCATATGATAGGTTTTTAAATCATTCCTGACTTATATAAAGGTCATTGACTTAGTTATTTACCTTGAGCTAGACAGCTCCGGGATTGAGTGTCTGATACACACCGATACAGTATGGCTGTCCCGACAGTAAGGTAACATATAACCTCCTATATTTACTGTTTTTCCTATCTAAATGTACTTACTTCACTGTGAATTGTAGTTACTCACTTGTCACCTGCATGTAATCTTTTAGGACTTGCTCATTTTAAATGCCGATGTTCGCTGTTATAGTTTAAGACGATTTATTAGAATATATTTATGTGAAATAACGGCTACTAGTTGTATGCTAAGAACTATTGACATTATGGTATCTATGTTCCAACACTCAGATATATCATCCATTTATTCATACTTAATATGTTTGATATACCTACGAAGAATGAGTTTGCCAGATATGCTAATGTGTAATACAAAATACACGTTTTACTGCTTGGATTTATAATGTTCATGTGCTTCCGTGTGGAACTATATTTATGTCAAGTATGTATATACAAATGTATGTCAAACCTCCCGACGTGAGACAAAATTTCCATGCATGTTTTCGTAAATATATATAAAATATTAGAAAGCGACCGGAATCGACAGAATATGGTGTGTGGTATTGACAAAACATGTAGGTGTGAACATTACCGGAATATGGTGTGTGGTATTGACAAAACATGTAGGTGTGAACATTACCGGAATATGGTGTGTGGTATTGACAAAACATGTAGAAGGTGTGAACATTACCGGAATATGGTGTGTAGTATTGACAAAACATGTATAAGGTGTGAACATTACCGGAATATGGTGTGTAGTATTGACAAAACATGTATAAGGTGTGAACATTACCAGAATATGGTGTGTAGTATTGACAAAACATGTATAAGGTGTGAACATTACCGGAATATGGTGTGTAGTATTGACAAAACATGTATAAGGTGTGAACATCACCGGAATATGGTGTGTAGTATTGACAAAACATGTATAAGGTTTGAACATCACCGGAATATGGTGTGTAGTATTGAAGGTGTGAACATTACCGGAATATGGTGTGTGGTATTGACAAAACATGTATAAGGTGTGAACATCACCGGAATATGGTGTGTAGTATTGAAGGTGTGAACATTACCGGAATATGGTGTGTGGTATTGACAAAACATGTAGAAGGTGTGAACATTACCGGAATATGGTGTGTGGTATTGACAAAACATGAAGAAGGTGTGAACATTACCAGAATATGGTGTGTGGTATTGACAAAACATGAAGAAGGTGTGAACATTACCAGAATATGGTGTGTGGTATTGACAAAACATGAAGAAGGTGTGAACATTACCGGAATATGGTGTGTGGTATTGACAAAACATGTAGAAGGTGTGAACATTACCGGAATATGGTGTGTGGTATTGACAAAACATGAAGAAGGTGTGAACATTACCGGAATATGGTGTGTGGTATTGACAAAACATGAAGAAGGTGTGAACATTACCGGAATATGGTGTGTGGTATTGACAAAACATGTAGAAGGTGTGAACATTACCGGAATATGGTGTGTGGTATTGACAAAACATGAAGAAGGTGTGAACATTACCAGAATATGGTGTGTGGTATTGACAAAACATGAAGAAGGTGTGAACATTACCGGAATATGGTGTGTGATATTGACAAAACATGTAGGTGTGAACATTACCAGAATATGGTTTGTGATATTGACAAAACATGTAGGTGTGAACATTACCAGAATATGGTGTGTGGTATTGACAAAACATGTATAAGGTGTGAACATTACCGGAATATGGTGTGTGATATTGACAAAACATGTAGGTGTGAACATTACCAGAATATGGTGTGTGGTATTGACAAAACATGTAGAAGGTGTGAACATTACCGGAATATGGTGTGTAGTATTGACAAAACATGTAGAAGGTGTGAACATTACCGGAATATGGTGTGTAGTATTGACAAAACATGTATAAGGTACGAACATTACCGGAATATGGTGTGTAGTATTGACAAACATGTAGGGGTGAACATTACCGGAATATGGTGTGTGGTATTGACAAAACATGTATAAGGTACGAACATTACCGGAATATGGTGTGTAGTATTGACAAACATGTATAAGGTACGAACATTACCGGAATATGGTGTGTGGTATTGACAAAACATGTATAAGGTACGAACATTACCGGAATATGGTGTGTAGTATTGACAAACATGTAGGGGTGAACATTACCGGAATATGGTGTGTAGTATTGACAAAACATGTAGGTGTGAACATTACCGGAATATGGTGTGTGGTATTGACAAAACATGTATAAGGTGTGAACATTACCGGAATATGGTGTGTGGTATTGACAAAACATGTAGAAGGCGTGAACATTACCAGAACATGGTGTGTGGTATTGACAGAACATGTAGAAGGTGTGAACATTACCGGAATATGGTGTGTAGTATTGACAAAACATGTAGAAGGTGTGAACATTACCGGAATATGGTGTGTGGTATTGACAAAACATGTATAAGGTGTGAACATTACCGGAATATGGTGTGTAGTATTGACAAAACATGTAGGTGTGAACATTACCGGAATATGGTGTGTAATATTGACAGAACATGTAGAAGGTGTGAACATTACCGGAATATGGTGTGTAGTATTGACAAAACATGTAGAAGGTGTGAACATTACCGGAATATGGTGTGTAGTAATGACAAAACATGAAGAAGGTGTGAACATTACCGGAATATGGTGTGTAGTATTGACAAAATATGAAGAAGGTGTGAACATTACAGGAATATGGTGTGTGATATTGACAAAACATGTAGGTGTGAACATTACCAGAATATGGTGTGTGGTATTGACAAAACATGTAGAAGGTGTGAACATTACCGGAATATGGTGTGTGGTATTGACAAAACATGAAGAAGGTGTGAACATTACCGGAATATGGTGTGTGGTATTGACAAAACATGTAGGTGTGAACATTACCAGAATATGGTGTGTGGTATTGACAAAACATGTAGAAGGTGTGAACATTACCGGAATATGGTGTGTAGTATTGACAAAACATGTATAAGGTGTGAACATTACCGGAATATGGTGTGTAGTATTGACAAAACATGTATAAGGTGTGAACATTACCAGAATATGGTGTGTAGTATTGACAAAACATGTATAAGGTGTGAACATTACCGGAATATGGTGTGTAGTATTGACAAAACATGTATAAGGTGTGAACATTACCGGAATATGGTGTGTAGTATTGACAAAACATGTATAAGGTGTGAACATTACCGGAATATGGTGTGTAGTATTGACAAAACATGTATAAGGTGTGAACATTACCGGAATATGGTGTGTAGTATTGACAAAACATGTATAAGGTGTGAACATTACCGGAATATGGTGTGTAGTATTGACAAAACATGTATAAGGTGTGAACATTACCAGAATATGGTGTGTAGTATTGACAAAACATGTATAAGGTGTGAACATTACCGGAATATGGTGTGTAGTATTGACAAAACATGTATAAGGTGTGAACATCACCGGAATATGGTGTGTAGTATTGACAAAACATGTATAAGGTGTGAACATCACCGGAATATGGTGTGTAGTATTGAAGGTGTGAACATTACCGGAATATGGTGTGTGGTATTGACAAAACATGTATAAGGTGTGAACATCACCGGAATATGGTGTGTAGTATTGAAGGTGTGAACATTACCGGAATATGGTGTGTGGTATTGACAAAACATGTAGAAGGTGTGAACATTACCGGAATATGGTGTGTAGTATTGACAAAACATGTAGGTGTGAACATTACCGGAATATGGTGTGTGGTATTGACAAAACATGTAGGTGTGAACATTACCGGAATATGGTGTGTAGTATTGACATAACATGTAGAAGGTGTGAACATTACCGGAATATGGTGTGTAGTATTGACATAACATGTAGAAGGTGTGAACATTACCGGAATATGGTGTGTAGTATTGACAAAACATGAAGAAGGTGTGAACATTACCGGAATATGGTGTGTAGTATTGACAAAACATGTAGGTGTGAACATTACCGGAATATGGTGTGTAGTATTGACAAAACATGAAGAAGGTGTGAACATTACCGGAATATGGTGTGTAGTATTGACATAACATGTAGAAGGTGTGAACATTACCGGAATATGGTGTGTAGTATTGACATAACATGTAGAAGGTGTGAACATTACCGGAATATGGTGTGTAGTATTGACAAAACATGAAGAAGGTGTGAACATTACCGGAATATGGTGTGTAGTATTGACAAAACATGTAGGTGTGAACATTACCGGAATATGGTGTGTAGTATTGACAAAACATGTATAAGGTGTGAACATTACCGGAATATGGTGTGTAGTATTGAAGGTGTGAACATTACCGGAATATGGTGTGTGGTATTGACAAAACATGTAGAAGGTGCGAACATTACCGGAATATGGTGTGTAGTATTGACAAAACATGTAGGTGTGAACATTACCGGAATATGGTGTGTAGTATTGACAAAACATGTAGAAGGTGCGAACATTACCGGAATATGGTGTGTAGTATTGACAAAACATGTAGGTGTGAACATTACCGGAATATGGTGTGTGGTATTGACAAAACATGTATAAGGTGTGAACATTACCGGAATATGGTGTGTGGTATTGACAAAACATGTAGGTGTGAACATTACCGGAATATGGTGTGTGGTATTGACATAACATGTAGGTGTGAACATTACAGGAATATGGTGTGTGGTATTGACAAAACATGTAGAAGGTGTGAACATTACCGGAATATGGTGTGTAGTATTGACAAAACATGTAGGTGCGAACATTACCAGAATATGGTGTGTAGTATTGACAAAACATGTAGAAGGTGTGAACATTACCGGAATATGGTGTGTGGTATTGACAAAACATGTTTAAGGTGTGAACATTACCGGAATATGGTGTGTAGTATTGACAAAACATGTTTAAGGTGTGAACATTACCGGAATATGGTGTGTGGTATTGACAAAACATGTTTAAGGTGTGAACATTACCGGAATATGGTGTGTAGTATTGACAAAACATGTAGAAGGTGTGAACATTACCGGAATATGGTGTGTAGTATTGACAAAACATGTAGAAGGTGTGAACATTACAGGAATATGGTGTGTAGTATTGACAAAACATGAAGAAGGTGTGAACATTACCGGAATATGGTGTGTAGTATTGACAAAACATGTAGGTGTGAACATTACCGGAATATGGTGTGAAGTATTGACAAAACATGTAGGTGTGAACATTACCGGAATATGGTGTGTAGTATTGACAAAACATGAAGAAGGTGTGAACATTACCGGAATATGGTGTGTAGTATTGACAAAACATGTATAAGGTGTGAACATTACCGGAATATGGTGTGTAGTATTGACAAAACATGTAGAAGGTGTGAACATTACCGGAATATGGTGTGTAGTATTGACAAAACATGTAGGGGTGTGAACATTACCGGAATATGGTGTGTAGTATTGACAAAACATGTAGAAGGTGTGAACATTACCGGAATATGGTGTGTAGTATTGACAAAACATGTAGGTGTGAACATTACCGGAATATGGTGTGTGGTATTGACAAAACATGTAGGGGTGTGAACATTACCGGAATATGGTGTGTAGTATTGACAAAACATGTAGGGGTGTGAACATTACCGGAATATGGTGTGTGGTATTGACAAAACATGTAGAAGGTGTGAACATTACCGGAATATGGTGTGTAGTATTGACAAAACA
The DNA here is from genome assembly GCF_902652985.1 of Pecten maximus. Taxonomy (NCBI): domain Eukaryota; kingdom Metazoa; phylum Mollusca; class Bivalvia; order Pectinida; family Pectinidae; genus Pecten; species Pecten maximus. The sequence goes on from NC_047025.1 coordinate 37,447,044, forward strand.
TGTAGAAGGTGTGAACATTACCGGAATATGGTGTGTAGTATTGACAAAACATGTATAAGGTGGGAACATTACCGGAATATGGTGTGTAGTATTGACAAAACATGTAGAAGGTGTGAACATTACCGGAATATGGTGTGTGGTATTGACAAAACATGTATAAGGTGGGAACATTACCGGAATATGGTGTGTAGTATTGACAAAACATGTAGAAGGTGTGAACATTACCGGAATATGGTGTGTGGTATTGACAAAACATGTAGGGGTGTGAACATTACCGGAATATGGTGTGTAGTATTGACAAAACATGTAGAAGGTGTGAACATTACCGGAATATGGTGTGTAGTATTGACAAAACATGTAGAAGGTGTGAACATTACCGGAATATGGTGTGTAGTATTGACAAAACATGTAGGTGCGAACATTACCGGAATATGGTGTGTAGTATTGACAAAACATGTAGAAGGTACGAACATTACCGGAATATGGTGTGTGGTATTGACAAAACATGTAGGGGTGTGAACATTACCGGAATATGGTGTGTGGTATTGACAAAACATGTAGGGGTGTGAACATTACCGGAATATGGTGTGTAGTATTGACAAAACATGTAGAAGGTGTGAACATTACCGGAATATGGTGTGTAGTATTGACAAAACATGTAGAAGGTGTGAACATTACCGGAATATGGTGTGTAGTATTGACAAAACATGTAGGTGCGAACATTACCGGAATATGGTGTGTAGTATTGACAAAACATGTAGAAGGTGTGAACATTACCGGAATATGGTGTGTAGTATTGACAAAACATGTAGAAGGTGTGAACATTACCGGAATATGGTGTGTGGTATTGACAAAACATGTAGGGGTGTGAACATTACCGGAATATGGTGTGTAGTATTGACAAAACATGTAGAAGGTGTGAACATTACCGGAATATGGTGTGTGGTATTGACAAAACATGTAGGGGTGTGAACATTACCGGAATATGGTGTGTAGTATTGACAAAACATGTAGAAGGTGTGAACATTACCGGAATATGGTGTGTAGTATTGACAAAACATGTAGAAGGTGTGAACATTACCGGAATATGGTGTGTAGTATTGACAAAACATGTAGGTGCGAACATTACCGGAATATGGTGTGTAGTATTGACAAAACATGTAGAAGGTACGAACATTACCGGAATATGGTGTGTGGTATTGACAAAACATGTAGAAGGTGTGAACATTACCGGAATATGGTGTGTAGTATTGACAAAACATGTAGGTGCGAACATTACCGGAATATGGTGTGTAGTATTGACAAAACATGTAGAAGGTGTGAACATTACCGGAATATGGTGTGTAGTATTGACATAACATGTAGAAGGTGTGAACATTACCGGAATATGGTGTGTGGTATTGACAAAACATGTAGGGGTGTGAACATTACCGGAATATGGTGTGTGGTATTGACAAAACATGTATAAGGTGCGAACATTACCGGAATATGGTGTGTAGTATTGACAAAACATGTAGGTGTGAACATTACCGGAATATGGTGTGTAGTATTGACAAAACATGTATAAGGTGTGAACATTACCGGAATATGGTGTGTAGTATTGACAAAACATGTAGGTGTGAACATTACCGGAATATGGTGTGTGGTATTGACAAAACATGTAGAAGGTGTGAACATTACCGGAATATGGTGTGTGGTATTGACAAAACATGTAGGGGTGTGAACATTACCGGAATATGGTGTGTAGTATTGACAAAACATGTAGAAGGTGTGAACATTACCGGAATATGGTGTGTAGTATTGACAAAACATGTAGAAGGTGTGAACATTACCGGAATATGGTGTGTAGTATTGACAAAACATGTATAAGGTGTGAACATTACCGGAATATGGTGTGTAGTATTGACAAAACATGTAGAAGGTGTGAACATTACCGGAATATGGTGTGTAGTATTGACAAAACATGTATAAGGTGTGAACATTACCGGAATATGGTGTGTAGTATTGACAAAACATGTAGAAGGTGTGAACATTACCGGAATATGGTGTGTAATATTGACAAAACATGTAGAAGGTGTGAACATTACCGGAATATGGTGTGTAATATTGACAAAACATGTAGAAGGTGTGAACATTACCGGAATATGGTGTGTAGTATTGACAAAACATGTAGAAGGTGTGAACATTACCGGAATATGGTGTGTGGTATTGACAAAACATGTAGGGGTGTGAACATTACCGGAATATGGTGTGTAGTATTGACAAAACATGTAGGTGTGAACATTACCGGAATATGGTGTGTAGTATTGACAAAACATGTAGGTGTGAACATTACCGGAATATGGTGTGTAGTATTGACAAAACATGTAGGTGTGAACATTACCGGAATATGGTGTGTAGTATTGACAAAACATGTAGGTGTGAACATTACCGGAATATGGTGTGTAGTATTGACAAAACATGTATAAGGTGTGAACATTACCAGAATATGGTGTGTAGTATTGACAAAACATGTATAAGGTGTGAACATTACCGGAATATGGTGTGTAGTATTGACAAAATATGTAGGGGTGTGAACATTACCGGAATATGGTGTGTAGTATTGACAAAACATGTATAAGGTGTGAACATTACCGGAATATGGTGTGTAGTATTGACAAAACATGTAGGTGTGAACATTACCGGAATATGGTGTGTAGTATTGACAAAACATGTAGAAGGTGTGAACATTACCGGAATATGGTGTGTAGTATTGACATAACATGTAGGGGTGTGAACATTACCGGAATATGGTGTGTAGTATTGACAAAACATGTAGGTGTGAACATTACCGGAATATGGTGTGTGGTATTGACAAAACATGTAGGTGTGAACATTACCGGAATATGGTGTGTAGTATTGACAAAACATGTATAAGGTGTGAACATTACCAGAATATGGTGTGTAGTATTGACAAAACATGTAGGTGTGAACATTACCGGAATATGGTGTGTGGTATTGACAAAACATGTAGGGGTGTGAACATTACCGGAATATGGTGTGTAATATTGACAAAACATGTAGGGGTGTGAACATTACCGGAATATGGTGTGTAATATTGACAAAACATGTAGGGGTGTGAACATTACCGGAATATGGTGTGTAATATTGACAAAACATGTAGGGGTGTGAACATTACCGGAATATGGTGTGTAGTATTGACAAAACATGTAGAAGGTGTGAACATTACCGGAATATGGTGTGTAATATTGACAAAACATGTAGGGGTGTGAACATTACCGGAATATGGTGTGTAATATTGACAAAACATGTAGGGGTGTGAACATTACCGGAATATGGTGTGTAGTATTGACAAAACATGTAGAAGGTGTGAACATTACCGGAATATGGTGTGTAGTATTGACAAAACATGTATAAGGTGCGAACATTACCGGAATATGGTGTGTAGTATTGACAAAACATGTAGAAGGTGTGAACATTACCGGAATATGGTGTGTGGTATTGACAAAACATGTATAAGGTGTGAACATTACCGGAATATGGTGTGTAGTATTGACAAAACATGTAGGTGTGAACATTACCGGAATATGGTGTGTAGTATTGACAAAACATGTAGGTGTGAACATTACCGGAATATGGTGTGTAGTATTGACAAAACATGTAGAAGGTGTGAACATTACCGGAATATGGTGTGTGGTATTGACAAAACATGTATAAGGTGGGAACATTACCGGAATATGGTGTGTAGTATTGACAAAACATGTAGAAGGTGTGAACATTACCGGAATATGGTGTGTAGTATTGACAAAACATGTAGGTGTGAACATTACCGGAATATGGTGTGTGGTATTGACATAACATGTAGAAGGTGTGAACATTACCGGAATATGGTGTGTAGTATTGACAAAACATGTAGAAGGTGTGAACATTACCGGAATATGGTGTGTAGTATTGACAAAACATGTAGGTGTGAACATTACCGGAATATGGTGTGTAGTATTGACAAAACATGTAGAGGTGTGAACATTACCGGAATATGGTGTGTAGTATTGACAAAACATGTATAAGGTGTGAACATTACCGGAATATGGTGTGTAGTATTGACAAAACATGTAGGTGTGAACATTACCGGAATATGGTGTGTAGTATTGACAAAACATGTAGGGGTGTGAACATTACCGGAATATGGTGTGTGGTATTGACAAAACATGTATAAGGTGTGAACATTACCGGAATATGGTGTGTAGTATTGACAAAACATGTAGAAGGTGTGAACATTACCGGAATATGGTGTGTAGTATTGACAAAACATGTATAAGGTGTGAACATTACCGGAATATGGTGTGTAGTATTGACAAAACATGTAGAAGGTGTGAACATTACCGGAATATGGTGTGTAGTATTGACAAAACATGAAGGTGTGAACGTTACCGGAATATGGTGTGTAGTATTGACAAAACATGTAGGGGTGTGAACATTACCGGAATATGGTGTGTAGTATTGACAAAACATGTAGGTGTGAACATTACCGGAATATGGTGTGTGGTATTGACAAAACATGTAGAGGTGTGAACATTACCGGAATATGGTGTGTAGTATTGACAAAACATGAAGGTGTGAACGTTACCGGAATATGGTGTGTAGTATTGACAAAACATGTAGGTGTGAACATTACCGGAATATGGTGTGTGGTATTGACAAAACATGTAGAAGGTGTGAACATTACCGGAATATGGTGTGTAGTATTGACAAAACATGTAGAAGGTGTGAACATTACCGGAATATGGTGTGTGGTATTGACAAAACATGTAGGTGTGAACATTACCGGAATATGGTGTGTAGTATTGACAAAACATGTAGAAGTTGTGAACATTACCGGAATATGGTGTGTGGTATTGACAAAACATGTAGAAGTTGTGAACATTACCGGAATATGGTGTGTAGTATTGACAAAACATGTAGAAGTTGTGAACATTACCGGAATATGGTGTGTGGTATTGACAAAACATGTAGAAGTTGTGAACATTACCGGAATATGGTGTGTAGTATTGACATAACATGTAGGTGCGAACATTACCGGAATATGGTGTGTAGTATTGACAAAACATGTATAAGGTGTGAACATTACCGGAATATGGTGTGTAGTATTGACATAACATGTAGGTGCGAACATTACCGGAATATGGTGTGTAGTATTGACAAAACATGTATAAGGTGTGAACATTACCGGAATATGGTGTGTAGTATTGACAAAACATGTAGGGGTGTGAACATTACTGGAACATGGTGTGTAGTATTGACAAAACATGTAGGTGTGAACATTACCGGAATATGGTGTGTGGTATTGACAAAACATGTAGGTGTGAACATTACCGGAATATGGTGTGTAGTATTGACAAAACATGTAGAAGGTGTGAACATTACCGGAATATGGTGTGTGGTATTGACAAAACATGTAGGTGTGAACATTACCGGAATATGGTGTGTAGTATTGACAAAACATGTATAAGGTGTGAACATTACCGGAATATGGTGTGTAGTATTGACAAAACATGTAGAAGGTGTGAACATTACCGGAATATGGTGTGTAGTATTGACAAAACATGTAGGTGTGAACATTACCGGAATATGGTGTGTGGTATTGACAAAACATGTAGAAGGTGCGAACATTACCGGAATATGGTGTGTGGTATTGACAAAACATGTATAAGGTGTGAACATTACAGGAATATGGTGTGTAGTATTGACAAAACATGTAGAAGGTGTGAACATTACCGGAATATGGTGTGTGGTATTGACAAAACATGTATAAGGTGTGAACATTACCGGAATATGGTGTGTGGTATTGACAAAACATGTAGAAGGTGTGAACATTACCGGAATATGGTGTGTAGTATTGACAAAACATGTAGGTGTGAACATTACCGGAATATGGTGTGTAGTATTGACAAAACATGTAGGTGTGAACATTACCGGAATATGGTGTGTAGTATTGACAAAACATGTAGAAGGTGTGAACATTACCGGAATATGGTGTGTAGTATTGACAGAACATGTAGAAGGTGTGAACATTACCGGAATATGGTGTGTGGTATTGACAAAACATGTAGGTGTGAACATTACCGGAATATGGTGTGTGGTATTGACAAAACATGTAGGTGTGAACATTACCGGAATATGGTGTGTGGTATTGACAAAACATGTATAAGGTGTGAACATTACCGGAATATGGTGTGTAGTATTGACAACACATGTATAAGATGTGAACATTACCGGAATATGGTGTGTAGTATTGACAAAACATGTAGGGGTGTGAACCTTACCGGAATATGGTGTGTAGTATTGACAAAACATGTAGAAGGTGTGAACATTACCGGAATATGGTGTGTAGTATTGACAAAACATGTAGGTGTGAACATTACCGGAATATGGTGTGTAGTATTGACAAAACATGTAGGGGTGTGAACATTACCGGAATATGGTGTGTAGTATTGACAAAACATGTAGGTGTGAACATTACCGGAATATGGTGTGTAGTATTGACAAAACATGTAGGTGTGAACATTACCGGAATATGGCGTGTGGTATTGACAAAACATGTAGAAGGTGCGAACATTACCGGAATATGGTGTGTAGTATTGACAAAACATGTAGAAGGTGTGAACATTACCGGAATATGGTGTGTAGTATTGACAAAACATGTAGGTGTGAACATTACCGGAATATGGTGTGTAGTATTGACAAAACATGTAGGTGTGAACATTACCGGAATATGGTGTGTAGTATTGACAAAACATGTAGAAGGTGTGAACATTACCGGAATATGGTGTGTGGTATTGACAAAACATGTAGGGGTGTGAACATTACCGGAATATGGTGTGTAGTATTGACAAAACATGTAGGTGTGAACATTACCGGAATATGGTGTGTGGTATTGACAAAACATGTAGGTGTGAACATTACCGGAATATGGTGTGTAGTATTGACAAAACATGTAGGTGTGAACATTACCGGAATATGGTGTGTAGTATTGACAAAACATGTAGAAGGTGTGAACATTACCGGAATATGGTGTGTGGTATTGACAAAACATGTAGGTGTGAACATTACCGGAATATGGTGTGTAGTATTGACAAAACATGTAGAAGGTGTGAACATTACCGGAATATGGTGTGTAGTATTGACAAAACATGTAGGTGTGAACATTACCGGAATATGGTGTGTAGTATTGACAAAACATGTAGAGGTGTGAACATTACCGGAATATGGTGTGTAGTATTGACAAAACATGTAGGTGTGAACATTACCGGAATATGGTGTGCAGTATTGACAAAACATGTAGGGGTGTGAACATTACCGGAATATGGTGTGTAGTATTGACAAAACATGTAGGTGTGAACGTTACCGGAATATGGTGTTTAGTATTAACAAAACATGAAGGTGTGAACGTTACCGGAATATGGTGTGTAGTATTGACAAAACATGTAGGTGTGAACATTACCGGAATATGGTGTGTAGTATTGACAAAACATGTAGGTGTGAACATTACCGGAATATGGTGTGTGGTATTGACAAAACATGTATAAGGTGTGAACATTACCGGAATAAGGTGTGTAGTATTGACAAAACATGTAGAAGGTGCGAACATTACCGGAATATAAATTAGTAATCCGTACGTACGGATTAGTAAATCGTACGTACGAATTAGTAATCCGTACGTACGAATTAGTAAATCTTACGTACGAATTAGTAAATCGTACGTACAAATTAAAAAAAAAATTCATAGTGGCCCTAATACGCTTCCGTAGATTCATGACTGCTTATGTAACATTATATAAACAGTCATAGGTTTGACAATACATACATGTGTTTATATACAGGCATATATGTTTATTAACGACAACATTTGATCGCTTTGCATTCAATTAATTAATAAAACATCAATAACACACTTGTATACTTTCGTACACGTATATATGTACATTTTATGCATTGCGACAATATATATATGATGAAGAACGCTGTAACATAGGACTGGTTTAGTTTACATGTATATACATATGTAAGTCCTCTTACACAATAATCTGACGGGCATTTATATTGTTATCACACTGAAATGACGGGGCCACTAAATGGCGTTTTTATCATAATGAAATGATCGGGTCACCGACGGATGTTTTATAGTGTTATCTCAATGAAATGATGGGCAACCGACGAACGTTTTATAGTGTTATCTCAATGAAATGATGGGCACCCGACGAACGTTTTATAGTGTTATCTCAATGAAATGACGGCCAACCGACGAACGTTTTATAGTGTTATCTCAATGAAATGATCGGGTCACTGACGGACGTTTTATAGTGTTGTCTCACTGAAATGACGGAACAAGTAACGATCATTGTATAGTATTGTATTACTGACATGTTGGGGTCATTGACGGACGTTTTATAGTGTTGTCTCACTGAAATGACGGAACAAGTAACGATCGTTGTATAGTGTTATATTACTGACATGTTGGGGTCATTGACGGACATTTTATAGTGTTATCTCACTGAAATGACTGGGGCATTGCCGGACGTTTTGTAGTGTTGTCTCACTGAAATCACAGATGTCTGCTTCAGGTTAGTATTAATGGAAAACATTATCATACACTATTCATATCATATCAACAAGATGTAACACTTGAAGATCTACGATGCATCGACTGTGGGACGGAAGTAGACTAGATTGGTCGACAATTATAGATAGTTTTGTTCATAGAGTTGTCAACAAATCAGATTACCACCTGCATACCACTAAGATAAACAGACTACTTCCGTTCCACAGTCGATGCATCATCGGCTATCACTATCGCTTTTGATCCACCTTCTCATATTTAAATCATTGCCATACGCCAAAAGAATAGCATGCAAACCAAGGTACGTTACTTAAGTTTGCGTGCATTTGACATTTTAGTCGGATTTATCTTAGTAAGATATTTTCCCCTATTGATACTTACAAGAAGACGCATGTGCTGAAATGGTTGGATCATTGACGGACGTTTTAAAGTGTTATCTCACTGACATGACGGGACTACCGATGGACGTTTTATAGTGTTATATAACTGAAATAAGGGGGTCACTGACGGACGTTTTATAGTGTTATCACTCTGAAATGACGGGGTCACGTTTTAAAGTATTATAGAAATAAAATGCTACACCTTGACACGGTGGCGTTACACATCAGCCGATGACATTATACTGACAATGGGTGAACCAGTCCTTACTGCTAGGTCATGTTATACTGACATCGGGTGAACCTGCCACTCTGTCATTATTAAAGCTGATCGTCAAGAAAAGAGAAGTAGATATCAATAGTATAGACTTGGTCCCAACTAGAGTACAAAATCCATAACCTACGAATCAACTTGATGTAGTAAGTGGTAGGCCGTATAGTTCCTGGGCCCTACTATGGTACTACCCTGCATACTGTTGTTTTTAAACAGGACGAAGCAACTTGATGTAAGTGGTAGGCCTGATAGTTTGGTCTGATTTACTGTGGTACTATTATATATATTGCTGATTTTAAACAGGACTTGCCGGTTGTTACACGTGGTACTCAACACCGTTCCGAGAGTTTGCCTGGTCCACACAGCTACTTTGTTGGATAGTGCACCCGAGGACGCCAAACCATTCCATGACATTCCCGGGCCAAGAGGCATATACAACATACCATACCTCGGCACAATGTTACAATTCAAGCCGTTCAGTAAGTACCAGATCACCGATACTCATTGTAATTGTCACCTTTGTCTTCACCTACGTTAAAGTCAATCAAAAAGGAACTTAAAAAAAACACTGAGGTTTTTTAAGGGTTAACTGTAATATTGTTTTTACGTTATTGAGCAATAACACAAACAACTGGGGTGTACTCTTTTCATAAACCGCGAAGAGCGGTTTATGAAAAGAGTACACCCCAGTTTTTTGTGTTATTGCTCAATAACATAAAAACAATATTACAGTTAACCCTTATAATTTAATTAACAACGATAAGAAACATTTTCATTAAGTTTAACATGTTTATTTTTGCTCCAGATATCTAAAAACACATCGATCAATACAAAATCCCGTGAACAACGCTTACTCCGCTGACGTCACAGTCATTTTTTATGTTATGAGATGATAACATAATTTTTTGAGCCAATGAAAATGCTTGTTACAAGCAAAATTAAATTATTGTTCAAATAAACTGTCAGGTATTGGTGTTATGATGTTAGGTATTGGTGTTATGATGTTAGGTATTGGTGTTATAATGTTAGGTATTGGTGTTATGATGTTAGGTATTGGTGTTATAATGTTAGGTATTGGTGTTATGATGTTAGGTATTGGTGTCATGATGTTAGGTATTGGTGTTATGATGCTAGGTATTGATGTTATCATGTTAGGTATTGGTGTTATGATGTTAGGTATTGATGTTATGATGTCAGGTATTGGTGTTATGATGTTAGGTATTGGTGTTATGATGTTAGGTATTGGTGTTTTGATGTTAGGTATTGGTGTTATAATGTTAGGTATTGGTGTTATGATGTTAGGTATTGGTGTTATAATGTTAGGTATTGGTGTTATGATGTTAAGTATTGGTGTTATGATGTTAGGTATTGGTGTTATGATGTTAGGTATTGGTGTTATGATGTTAGGTATTGGTGTTATGATGTTAGGTATTGGTGTTATGATGTTAGGTATTGGTGTTATGATGTTAGGTATTGGTGTTATGATGTTAGGTATTGGTGTTATGATGTTAGGTATTGGTGTTATGATGTTAGGTATTGGTGTTATGATGTTAGGTATTGGTGTTATGATGTTAGGTATTGGTGTTATGATGTTAGGTATTGGTGTTATGATGTTAGGTATTGGTGTTATGATGTTAGGTATTGGTGTTATGATGTTAGGTATTGGTGTTATGATGTTAGGTATTGGTGTTATGATGTTAGGTATTGGTGTTATGATGTTAGGTATTGGTGTTATGATGTTAGGTATTGGTGTTATGATGTTAGGTATTGGTGTTATGATGTTAGGTATTGGTGTTATGATGTTAGGTATTGGTGTTATGATGTTAGGTATTGGTGTTATGATGTTAGGTATTGGTGTTATGATGTTAGGTATTGGTGTTATGATGTTAGGTATTGGTGTTATGATGTTAGGTATTGGTGTTATGATGTTAGGTATTGGTGTTATGATGTTAGGTATTGGTGTTATGATGTAGGTATTGGTGTTATGATGTTAGGTATTGGTGTTATGATGTTAGGTATTGGTGTTGATGATTGTTCGGTATTGGTGTTTATGATGTTAGGTATTCGGTTGTTATAAGGTTATGTTATGGTGTTTATGATGTTAGGTATGGTGTTATTAATCGTTCGGTATGGTGTTATGATGTTAGGTATTGGTGTTAGGCATGTTAGGTATTGGTGTTATGATGTTAGGTATCGGTGTTATGATGTTAGGTATTGTGTTATGATGTTAGGTATTGGTGTTATGATGTTAGGTATTGGTGTTATGATGTTAGGTATTGGTGTTATGATGTTAGGTATTGATGTTATGATGTTAGGTATTGGTGTTATGATGTTAGGTATTGGTGTTATGTGTTAGGTATTGGTGTTATGATGTTAGGTATTGGTGTTATGATGTTAGGTATTGGTGTTATGATGTTAGGTATTGGTGTTTATGATGTTAGGTATCGGTGTTATGATGTTAGGTATTGGTGTTATGATGTTAGGTATTGGTGTTATGATGTTAGGTATTGTGTTATGATGTTAGGTATTGGTGTTATGATGTTAGGTATTGGTGTTATGGTGTTAGGTATTGGTGTTATGATGTTAGGTATTGGTGTTATGATGTTAGGTATTGGTGTTATGGCTGTTTAGTGTTTTGGTGTTTGATGTTAGGTTTGGATGTTATGCTGTTAGGTATTGTGTTGTGTTGGTATGTTAGAGTTTGGTATGGTGTTGTGTTTGAGTGTTAGGTATTGGTGTTTGATGTTAGGTATTGGTGTTATGATGTTAGGTATTGGTGTTATGATGGTTAGGTTTGGTGTTATGATGTTGTTTGTGTTTATGTTGGTTTGGTTATCTGGTGTTATGATGTTATGGTTATTTGGATGTTTATTGATGTTCGGTATTGGTGTTATGATGTTGGTTTAGTGTTGTATGTGTTAGTTTATGTGTTATGATGTTAGGTAGCGGTGTTATGTTGGTATGGTGTTTGATTTAGTCTTGGTGTTATGATGTTGTTTGGTGTTATTGTTTAGGTATTGGTGTTATGATGTTAGGTATTGGTGTTATGATGTTAGGTATTGGTGTTATGATGTTAGGTATTGGTGTTATGATGTTAGGTATTGGTGTTATGATGTTAGGTATTGGTGTTATGATGTTAGGTATTAGTGTTATGATGTAGGTATTGGTGTTATGATGTTAGGTATTGGTGTTATGATGTTAGGTATTGGTGTTATGATGTTAGGTATTGGTGTTATGATGTTAGGTATTGGTGTTATGATGTTAGGTATTGGTGTTATGATGTTAGGTATTGGTGTTATGATGTTAGGTATTGGTGTTATGATGTTAGGTATTGGTGTTATGGTGTTAGGTATTGGTGTTATGATGTTAGGTATTGGTGTTATGATGTTAGGTATTGGTGTTATGATGTTAGGTATTGGTGTTATGATGTTAGGTATTGGTGTTATGATGTTAGGTATTGGTGTTATGATGTTAGGTATTGGTGTTATGATGTTAGGTATTGGTGTTATGATGTTAGGTATTGGTGTTATGATGTTAGGTATTGGTGTTATGATGTTAGGTATTGGTGTTATGATGTTATTGGTGTTATGATGTTAGGTATTGGTGTTATGATGTTAGGTATTGGTGTTATGATGTTAGTTATTGGTGTTATGATGTTAGGTATCGGTGTTATGATGTCAGGTATTGATGTTATGATGTTAGGTATTGGTGTTATGATGTTAGGTATTGGTGTTATGATGTTTAGTATTGGTGTTATGGTGTTAGGTATTGGTGTTATGATGTTAGGTATTGGTGTTATGATGTTAAGTATTGGTGTTACGATGTTAGGTATTGGTGTTATCATGTTCACTTTATGTATTGTATATCGATCGAAGACAGTAAATGTCTTCGTCGCGTAATTTTAATTTTACCAGCACGAAGCTGAAAACTTTCCTGGCTTTTGTCAGCTGACATTGGTGCCCGGGATGTAGAAAGCCTTCTACGGACGTTCCGGGACCGGTACGGGGACATATCGAAGTTCCGGATGGGGAGTGACTACTGTGTGTGTATTTCGTCACCCGAGCTGTGTCAACAGGCATTGTCTGTTACTCCAAAGTTTCCGGAGCGGTTCAGCCTTCCTATCTGTAACGCGTTCTACGAGAGAACAGGGGAACAGCCGGGCCTCTTATTACTGTAGGTATTTTCTACGCTTTCATATGTATACAGAATAGGGTTCAATTGTCAACTTTCTATTTTGTGATCGTTTCACGTCCAACCACCAAGTAAGAATTGTCTGCTGTCTAAATATAATCAATGACTACATTGAAATTGTTGTCAGAATCGAAGACGGAAAGCTTTTCACTTTTATCTATGCATTTTTTTCACACCCTTATCTGATGGTAGGCATATTCAAATCGCCCTGCATCCGTGGTCCGAGGTCCGTCAATCCGTCCGTCCGTAAAAAAAAATTCTTGTTATCGCTATTTCTCAGAAAGTGCTGAAAGGAACTTTCTCAAATTTCAAATGTAGGTTCCCCTTGGTCTCTAGTTGTGCATATTGCATTTTTGAACCGATCAGAATACAACATGACTGACAGGCGGCTATCTTGTATTTTGTTAATTGAAGTTTGTTATCGCTTTTTCTCAGAAAGTTCTGAATGGATCATTCTCAAATTCCAAATGCAGTTTCCCCTCAGTCCCTAGTTGTGCATATTGCATTTTGGGAGCGATCGGAAAACAACATGGCCGACAGGCGGCCATCTTTGATTTTGACAATTGTTGTTATTGCTTTCTCTCAGAAATTGCTAAAGGATCTTTCTCAAATTTCAAATGCAGTTTCCCCTCAGTCCTTAGTTGTGCATATTGCATTTTAGGAGCGATCCGAAAAACAACATGGCCAATACACGGCCATTTTGGGTTTTGACAATTGAAGTTTTTGTTTTTGCTGTTTCTCAGAAAGTGCTAAAAGACCTTTCTTAAATTTCATATGTAGGTTGCCCTGTATCTCAAGTTGTGCATATTGCATTTTGGGACCAATTGGAAAACAACGTAGCCGACAGGCGGTCATCATGGATTTTGACAATTAAAGTTTGTTACTGCTAGTTCTCAAATTTCATATGTAGGTTCCCCTTGATCCCTAGTTATGCAGATCCAAGTATAGGACACCCGACAACAACATGGCCAACATGCAGCTATCTTGGATTTTGACAATTGGAATTTCATTAACAATTTTTTGAAGTACTAACTGGCTATTATGGGTCTTTCTCAAATTTGAATGTAGATGTTCCCCGTGGTCTTGCATACAAGTCTGTTTGAAAGTTTTTAAATGATGACAAATAGTATGGTCATCTTGGATTATGACAATTGCAGGTAGCGCCTGCTATATATTGTTATATAAAGTTATCAAATGCTTTGAAGGAAGAGTGAAAGAAGGGAAAAGAGGAGAAAATATCAGTCTTTCATTTGACTGGTATGGATCATTCAAAGGTGGGCGCTAAGATCCCTCGGGAATTTCTTGTTTCATTCAACTCAGCTCACACTCGACTTACTTTCCCTTTGACCTATAGAATATTGAGTGGTCATTAAATATTTACTCTACTAACCAGTATATTGGTACTTTATCTGTGAGATCATCGACCTTACTGTCACGAGGAAGAAGAACATTCAACAAACAGTTATATTAGGTATATTTTCCCTACTTTTAGAAATGGTGAAGAGTGGGCCCGTGTCCGAAAACCTACACAGAGATTGACCAACCGACCTACCAGTCTGGAGCCATACTTACCGAAAATCAGTATCGTAGCAGACGACTATGTAGAAACGCTCCGAAAGTCTTTGGTTATGGACGATGTACAACAATCCTTATACCGCTTCACCACTGAAAGTACACTTCATTTATATCAATTAACGTTTCATTTTCATCGACGCCCTCTTGTGGTGACGGGACACATGATGGCGGATGCCATGTGTGTCCGCCATTACTGTTGTATTTTGTACGCCAAACCTTTGCTGTTATCTGTTGCTTTACTGAAATCTATATCTTTGTTGCAATTTAGTCTACATTTATCATTGTATATATCATTGTATATGTACATTGATGTTCTATAATGACTGTGTGTTGATCCTGTCTATCTTATGGACAAATTGTCGTTGTTGGGGCGACTAAACAAAAGATGAACAAGAAATACTGATACAACATATTATTCATAAAAAAGAACAATATCAATCTTATGAACCTCTTCGATACTTCAACGAATACAAAATTTAACGATAGATATCTCCTAGAAATCCGTTGTTCTTTAAATCAGTCGTTCGTTTTAGAAATCAGTCGTTTTTTTTTTTTTTTAAATCAGTCGTTCCTTTTTTAGAAATCAGTTATTCTTTTTAGTAATCGGTCGTTCGTTTTGGAAATCAGTCTTTTTAGAAATCAGTTGTTCTTTTTAACCGAGCAGGTGTCGGCATGCTTTGTTTCAACAAGCGTCTCGGGTGCCTTGACGGTGGACATCGGTTGGACACCATCATCTATGGTCTTGACATTTTCGTGGAAGCTGTGGAGAAAGACCTGAGGGCCATAGTGAGGCCGCATAAATACCTCAAATTGAAGACGCCGTTTTACAGAAAGTTCGAAGAAAGTTTCCTAGCATTAAGAAAGTAAGCTTTATTATCATATTTCAGTTTGATTTTGCATGACTTGGATTTTAACTTTCACTGTTTGGCGGCAGATGTTGCTTTTAGATTACGGAAGCGAGTGTCGAGATTACGGAATGCTAAAAGAAGACACAGATGCGGTGTTTTGGTCACTTTCATTATTAGTCCTCCAACGGAAAACACAGGTACATGTACCACTTGTGTCCGTCGGAACCTTCCGTCCTTCAATCCTTCCACACTTTATCTTGTCCGGGGGACTATTTCCTGCATTACTTGTCACTGGAACTCAGTCTTGGTGCATGTTTGAGCCTGATCTCCTGTGCTACTTATCACTGATGCTTCTTACTTGTGATTTGATTGATTTAAACATATTCTAATGTCCAAAATGACCAATGTATGACATACAAGTTCTCACTACTTATGAGCTCTTCTCCCGTTCCTCTTATTTGGGGCATGGGTTCACTAACATTGAACTTCTGATATCGCCTATTAAAATTGAGTGTGTATGTACAGCATTAAGTGTGTAGGGTTACTTTCTACACGAATTCACCATCTGTGCATTCTACAGCCGATGGGATACTGCAATTCGCCGAATGTCTTGTTTTACTTGTCACCAAATATAGATGAAGATAAATCTAGTATCTTTAGTAATTTGGAAAAGCATATTGTTTGATCCTTAATAAGATGTAAATGTACAACTGACAAAATTTTATGAATTGAATGTATACTGTCTTCAAATTATCTTCAGAAAGCGAATGTAACGCATGTTAAAAAATATGGATTACATTTGTTTATTTTTGGTTTTAAACCCTGCCGACATCTAAGATAATGCGTCATGTCACCAGATCTCATGTTGTCAGATCTCATGTCGTCAGATCTCATGTCACCAGATCTCATGTCACCAGATCTCATGTCACCAGATCTCATGTCGTCAGATCTCATGTCGTCAGATCCCATGTCACCAGATCTCATGTCGTCAGATCTCATGTCGTCAGATCCCATGTCACCAGATCTCATGTTGTCAGATCTCATGTCTACAGATCTCATGTCGTCAGATCTCATGTTGTCAGATCTCATGTCACCAGATCTCATGTCACCAGATCTCATGTTGTCAGATCTCATGTCACCAGATCTCATGTCACCAGATCTCATGTCTACAGATCTCATGTCGTCAGATCTCATGTTGTCAGATCCCATGTCTACAGATCTCATGTTGTCAGATCCCATGTCACCAGATCTCATGTCGTCAGATCTCATGTTGTCAGATCTCATGTCACCAGATCTCATGTCGTCAGATCTCATGTTGTCAGATCTCATGTTGTCAGATCTCATGTCACCAGATCTCATGTCGTCAGATCTCATGTTGTCAGATCTCATGTCACCAGATCTCATGTCACCAGATCTCATGTCTACAGATCTCATGTCGTCAGATCTCATGTTGTCAGATCCCATGTCTACAGATCTCATGTTGTCAGATCCCATGTCACCAGATCTCATGTCACCAGATCTCATGTCTACAGATCTCATGTCACCAGATCTCATGTCACCAGATCTCATGTCACCAGATCTCATGTCGTCAGATCTCATGTCACCAGATCTCATGTCACCAGATCTCATGTTGTCAGATCTCATGTCACCAGATCTCATGTCACCAGATCTCATGTCGTCAGATCTCATGTCGTCAGATCTCATGTCACCAGATCTCATGTCGTCAGATCTCATGTCACCAGATCTCATGTCACCAGATCTCATGTCACCAGATCTCATGTCACCAGATCTCATGTCGTCAGATCTCATGTCACCAGATCTCATGTCGTCAGATCTCATGTCGTCAGATCTCATGTCACCAGATCTCATGTCACCAGATCTCATGTCACCAGATATCATGTCGTCAGATCTCATGTCGTCGAATTTCATGTCGTCAAATCTCATATAACCAGATCCCATGTGACCAGATCCAATGTCGCCAGATCTCATGCAACTAGATCTCATGAAAGAATCCTAAATTGTTCACGTTTCCCAAATGAGTCGCTGCTTACAAAATGGGTTATATCAGGCGTTGCTCTTTATCATTTCCCGACCTGAAAGATTGTTTTAGGCTATGTCTTTACATACATTAAATGTATATCACGGGACCGATATTACAGTTGTTTGCTAATTAAGTACATATTCATAATGATTTAATGTTACAACCTCTTCGAACTTATCAAATTATTTGTATTTTCGTGACAGTCTATGTAAAGAACACGTGACGGAACTTATTGCGGAGTTTTGTCGCTTGGAGGAGGAGG
The DNA here is from genome assembly GCF_902652985.1 of Pecten maximus. Lineage (NCBI taxonomy): Eukaryota > Metazoa > Mollusca > Bivalvia > Pectinida > Pectinidae > Pecten > Pecten maximus. The sequence goes on from NC_047025.1 coordinate 37,465,229, forward strand.
GAAAGCTTAAGGAATACATGGAAAAAGACCCCAACATGGTATTCACTCTTCTACAGGACCGAAGCCTTGACGAGGGAACCGTCACTACAACTGTTACAGACATGTTCATTGCTGGCGTAGATTCTGTACGTCACATACTTATTAATAGTTCCTACAGACACACTTATTAGTAGTTCCTACAGACATACTTATTAGTAGTTTATACAGACATACTTATTAATAGTTCCTACAGACATACTTATTAGTAGTTCCTACAGACATACTTATTAGTAGTTCCTACAGACACACTTATTAGTAGTTCCTACAGACATACATATTAGTAGTTCCTACATACATACTTATTAGTAGTTCCTACAGACATACTTATTAGTAGTTCCTACAGACATACTTATTAGTAGTTCCTACAGACATACTTATTAGTAGTTCCTACAGACATACTTATTAGTAGTTACTACAGACATACTTATTAGTAGTTCCTACAGACACACTTATTAGTAGTTCCTACAGACACACTTATTAGTAGTTCCTAAAGACATACTTAGTAGTAGTTCCTACAGACATACTTATTAGTAGTTCCTACAGACATACTTATTAGTAGTTTATACAGACATACTTATTAATAGTTCCTACAGACATACTTATTAGTAGTTCCTACAGACATACATATTAGTAGTTCCTACAGACATACTTATTAGTAGTTCCTACAGACATACTTATTAGTAGTTCCTACAGACACACTTATTAGTAGTTCCTACAGACATACTTATTAGTAGTTCCTACAGACATACTTATTAGTAGTTCCTACAGACATACTTATTAGTAGTTACTACAGACATACTTATTAGTAGTTCCTACATACATACTTAGTAGTAGTTCCTACAGACATACTTATTAGTAGTTCCTACAGACACACTTATTAGTAGTTCCTACAGACATACTTAGTAGTAGTTCCTACAGACATACTTATTAGTAGTTCCTACAGACATACTTAGTAGTAGTTCCTACAGACATACTTATTAGTAGTTACTACAGACATACTTATTAGTAGTTCCTACAGACATACTTATTAGTAGTTCTTACAGACATACTTATTAGTAGTTCCTACAGACATACTTATTAGTAGTTCCTACAGACACACTTATTAATAGTTCCTACAGACATACTTATTAGTAGTTCCTACAGACATACTTATTAGTAGTTCCTACAGACATACTTATTAGTAGTTCCTACAGACATACTTATTAGTAGTTCCTACAGACACACTTATTAGTAGTTCCTACAGACATACTTATTAGTAGTTCCTACAGACATACTTATTAATAGTTCCTACAGACATACTTATTAGTAGTTCCTACAGACATACTTAGTAGTAGTTCCTACAGACATACTTATTAGTAGTTCCTACAGACACACTTATTAGTAGTTCCTACATACATACTTATTAGTAGTTCACACAGACATACTTATTAGTAGTTCCTACAGACACACTTATTAGTAGTTCCTACAGACATACTTATTAGTAGTTCCTACATACATACTTATTAGTAGTTCCTACATACATACTTATTAGTAGTTCCTACAGACATACTTATTAGTAGTTCCTACAGACACACTTATTAGTAGTTCCTACAGACATACTTATTAGTAGTTCCTACAGACATACTTATTAATAGTTCCTACAGACATACTTATTAGTAGTTCCTACAGACACACTTATTAGTAGTTCTTACATACATACTTATTAGTAGTTCCTACATACATACTTATTAGTAGTTCCTACAGACATACTTATTAGTAGTTCCTACAGACACACTTATTAGTAGTTCCTACATACATACTTATTAGTAGTTCCTACAGACATACTTATTAGTAGTTTATACAGACATACTTATTAGTAGTTCCTACAGACATACTTATTAGTAGTTCCTACAGACATACTTATTAGTAGTTCCTACAGACATACTTATTAGTAGTTCCTACAGACATACTTATTAGTAGTTCTTACAGACATACTTATTAGTAGTTCCTACAGACATACTTATTAGTAGTTCCTACAGACACACTTATTAATAGTTCCTACAGACATACTTATTAGTAGTTCATAGAGACATACTTATTAGTAGTCCCTACAGACATACTTATTAGTAGTTCCTACAGACATACTTATTAGTAGTTCCTACAGACATACTTATTGGTAGTTCCTACAGACATACTTATTGGTAGTTCCTACAGACATACTTATTAGTAGTTCCTACAGACATACTTATTAGTAGTTCCTACAGACACACTTATTAGTAGTTCCTACAGACATACTTATTAGTAGTTCTTACAGACATACTTATTAGTAGTTCCTACAGACATACTTATTAGTAGTTCTTACATACATACATTGTACTTATTAGTAGTTCTTACATACATACTTATTAGTAGTTCCTACATACATACTTATTAGTAGTTCCTACAGACATACTTATTAGTAGTTCCTACAGACACACTTATTAGTAGTTCCTAAAGACACACTTATTAATAGTTCCTACAGACACACTTATTAGTAGTTCCTACAGACATACTTATTAGTAGTTCTTACAGACATACTTATTAGTAGTTCCTACAGACACACTTATTAGTAGTTCTTACATACATACATTGTACTTATTAGTAGTTCATACAGACATACTTATTAGTAGTTCCTACAGACACACTTATTAGTAGTTCCTACAGACATACTTATTAGTAGTTCATACAGACATACTTATTAGTAGTTCCTACAGACATACTTATTAGTAGTTCCTACAGACATACTTATTAGTAGTTCCTACAGACACACTTATTAGTAGTTCCTACAGACATACTTATTAGTAGTTCCTACAGACATACTTATTGGTAGTTCCTACAGACATACTTATTGGTAGTTCCTACAGACATACTTATTAGTAGTTCCTACAGACATACTTATTAGTAGTTCCTACAGACACACTTATTAGTAGTTCCTACAGACATACTTATTAGTAGTTCCTACAGACATACTTATTAGTAGTTCCTACAGACATACCTATTGGTAGTTCCTACAGACATACTTATTTATATTTCCTAGAGACATACATACCAGGCTTATCACCACTAGCCTGTGATGGAAAGTTAACTAGTATGGGGCCTATTAGAGGCAGAAACATAAAGGGCCACTATTAGCCTTAAGTTTGAATGTGTTACCCATGTCGCCCTGAAAAGCTGCTGATATTAGTTTAAATTGTATTTTATTTGTGATTCAATACAACATGTAGAACAGCAACAAATGAAAATGATCGGATTCAGAAACAAGTACAGTGTACTTATATTAATCTGTCTCCATAAGTTGTAACATATTGGCAAAATGACGGTACCGATGCTGATATTATTTTCATGTTCATCATGCGGAAGTCGTTTTGTCTCCGTGTTTCGTGGTTCTTTTTTTTATACATGTATATATATGTGACCTTAGCTGTTAAGAGGACGTAGAAAATTAAACTGATAGTGGATTGTTTTATCATAATCACTCACCGGTGTAAATCTGTAAGTTCGGGGCATATTTCTCATGAGAATCTACTGTTGTGAATATCACCTAACTTGTATATGGTTTGTAACAATACATAGATTGCTCTATACCTTTCATTTCTATTTTAATATTCATTTTATAGGCAGCGAAGACGTTAAGTTTAGTGCTACAGAATCTTGCCATCAATCCTGATAAGCAGGATAAATTGTATGAGGAGCTCCAGGAAGCGGGTCTGACTGCGGGACAGCCTCTCACCAATACAGTTCTGTCATCACTACCCTACCTGAAAGCATGCATCAAGGAGTCTATGAGGTTTGTACACCTGTGTGTATTGTGTGATTTAACATGCAGTTATCCCGATATTAGGTTAGATAACGTAATTTAGCTGACACATGTACGATAGTATTCACTGTATATAAATAAGATTTATAATTTGAAAATCTTCTCAGAGCACATGTCCCTGTGTCGCGGTAGGTCAATGTCATTGTGGGACACTTTGATTGATATTCGTCACTCTTAATTCTGATTCTGTACGGGGACTCGTTGTAGGCTACATTACCCGTCCTCTGGGGGACTTCTGAAGAACCTATCCCAGGACATGACCATAGGAGGATACCACATCCCTGAGAAAGTGAGACGGTTTATCATTGTGTTACGTCCTATTTACACAGCATATTCACTGGTGGAGGGTGTCCACCAAAATGGCGCCACTGAAGGCACTATAGTCGTCACACTGAAATGCCCAATCCGGCAACGTTATATTGATAACAGGCGAAAAGCATTATTTATGATTGTGCCACAAGAATAATACATTTACTACTTTTTCATCCGCAAGCTTACATAGTCACAAGTCCGTCCGATGTGAAGGCATAGCATATCCTGTCAGAAAGAAATAAAGGCAGATTAGGACTACATTGACACTTTTTACCATTATTTACCTGAACTATGTTCGGTATACACTATTTACCTGTCACTATGTTCGGTATACACTATTTACCTGTTACTATGTTCGGTATACACTATTTACCTGTTACAATATTCGGTATACACTATTTACCTGTTACTATGTTCGGTATACACTATTTACCTGTTACTATATTCGGTATACACTATTTACCTGTTACATTTTTGTACTGTGTTCGGTATACACTATTTACCTGTTACTATGTTCGGTATACACTATTTACCTGTTACTATGTTCGGTATACACTATTTACCTGTTACTATATTCGGTTTACACTATTTACCTGTTACATTTTTGTACTGTGTTCGGTATACACTATTTACATGTTACTGTGTTCGGTATACACTATTTACCTGTTACTATGTTCGGTATACACTGTTTACCCGTTACTGTGTTCGGTATACACTATTTACATGTTACTATATTCGGTATACACTATTTACCTGTTACTGTGTTCGGTATACACTATTTACATGTTACTATATTCGGTATACACTATTTACCTGTTACTGTGTTCGGTATACACTATTTACCTGTTACTGTGTTCGGTATACACTATTTACCTGTTACTGTGTTCGGTATGCACTATTTACCTGTTACTATGTTCGGTATACACTATTTACCTGTTACTATGTTCGGTATACACTATTTACCTGTTACTATATTCGGTATACACTATTTACCTGTTACTGTGTTCGGTATGCACTATTTACCTGTTACTGTGTTCGGTATACACTATTTACCTGTTACTATATTCGGTATACACTATTTACCTGTTACTATGTTCGGTATACACTATGTACATGTTACTATGTTCAGTATACACTATTTACCTCTTACTATGTTCGGTATACACTATTTACCTGTTACTGTGTTCGGTATACACTATTTACATGTTACTATGTTCGGTATACACTATTTACCTGTTACTATGTTCGGTATACACTATTTACCTGTTACTATATTCGGTATACACTATTTACCTGTTACTGTGTTCGGTATACACTATTTACCTGTTACTATGTTCGGTATACACTATTTACCTGTTACTATATTCGGTATACACTGTTTACCTGTTACTGTGTTCGGTATACACTATTTACATGTTACTATGTTCGGTATACACTATTTACCTGTTACTATATTCGGTATACACTATTTACCTGTTATATTTTTGTACTGTGTTCGGTATACACTATTTACGTGTTACTATGTTCGGTATACACTATTTACGTGTTACTATGTTCGGTATACACTATTTACCTATTACTGTGTTCGGTATACACTATTTACCTGTTACTATGTTCGGTATACACTATTTACCTGTTACTGTGTTCGGTATACACTATTTACCTGTTACTGTGTTCGGTATACACTATTTACATGTTACTATGTTCGGTATACACTATATACCTGTTACTATGTTCGGTATACACTATATACCTGTCACTATGTTCGGTATACACTATTTACCTGTTACTATGTTCGGTATACACTATTTACCTGTCACTATGTTCGGTATACACTATTTACCTGTTACTGTGTTCGGTATACACTATTTACCTGTTACTGTGTTCGGTATACACTATTTACCTGTTACTATGTTCTGTATACACTATTTACCTGATTCCATGTTCGGTATACACTATTTACCTGTAACTATGTTCGGTAAACACTATTTACCTGTTACTATGTTCGATATACACTATTTACCTGTCACTATGTTCGGTATACACTATTTACCTGTTACTGTGTTCGGTATACACTATTTACCTGTTACTGTGTTCGGTATACACTATTTACCTGTTACTGTGTTCGGTATACACTATATACCTGTTACTATGTTCGGTATACACTATTTACCTGATTCCATGTTCGGTATACACTATTTACCTGATTCCATGTTCGGTATACACTATTTACCTGTTACTGTGTTCGGTATACACTATTTACCTGTTACTATGTTCGGTATACACTGTTTACCTGTTACTGTGTTCGGTATACACTATTTACCTGTTACTATGTTCAATATACACTATTTACCTGTTACTATGTTCGGTATACACTATTTACATGTTACTATGTTCGGTATACACTATTTACCTGTTACTATATTCGGTATACACTATTAACATGTTACTGTGTTCGGTATACACTATTTACCTGTCACTATGTTCGGTATACACTGTTTACCTGTTACTGTGTTCGGTATACACTATTTACCTGTTACTATGTTCAATATACACTATTTACCTGTTACTATGTTCGGTATACACTATTTACATGTTACTATGTTCGGTATACACTATTTACCTGTTACTATGTTCGGTATACACTATTTACATGTTACTATGTTCGGTATACACTATTTACCTGTCACTATGTTCGGTATACACTGTTTACCTGTTACTGTGTTCGGTATACACTATTTACCTGTTACTATGTTCGGTATACACTATTAACATGTTACTGTGTTCGGTATACACTATTTACCTGTTACTATGTTCGGTATACACTATTTACCTGTTACTATGTTCGGTATACACTATTTACCTGTTACTGTGTTCGGTATGCACTATTTACCTGTTACTGTGTTCGGTATACACTATTTACCTGTTATATTTTTGTACTGTGTTCGGTATACACTATTTACCTGTTACTATGTTCGGTATACACTATTTACCTGTTACTATGTTCTGTATACACTATTTACCTGATTCCATGTTCGGTATATACTATTTACCTGTAACTATGTTCGGTATACAGTATTTACCTGTTACTATGTTCGGTATACACTATTTACCTGTTACTATATTCGGTATACACTATTTACCTGTTACTATGTTCGGTATACACTATTTACCTCTTACTGTGTTTGTTATGCACTATTTACCTGTTACTATATTCGGTATACACTATTTACCTGTTACTATATTCGGTATACACTATTTACCTGTTACTATGTTCGGTATACACTATTTACCTGTTACTATGTTCGGTATACAGTATTTACCTGTTACTAACTTCGTTATACACTATTTACCTGTTACTATGTTCGGTATACACTATTTACCTGTTACTGTGTTCGGTATGCACTATTTACCTGTTACTGTGTTCGGTATACACTATTTACCTGTTACTATGTTCAATATACACTATTTACCTGTTACTATGTTCGGTATACACTATTTACATGTTACTATGTTCGGTATACACTATATACCTGTTACTATGTTCGGTATACACTATTTACCTGATTCCATGTTCGGTATACACTATTTACCTGATTCCATGTTCGGTATACACTATTTACCTGTAACTATGTTCGGTATACAGTATTTACCTGTTACTGTGTTCGGTATACACTATTTACCTGTTACTGTGTTCGGTATACACTATTTACCTGTTACTATGTTCGGTATACACTATTTACCTGTTACTATGTTCGGTATACACTATTTACCTGTTACTGTGTTCGGTATACACTTTTTACCTGTTACTATGTTCGGTATACACTATTTACCTGTTACTGTGTTCGGTATACACTATTTACCTGTTACTATGTTCGGTATACACTATTTACCTGTTACTGTGTTCGGTATACACTTTTTACCTGTTACTATGTTCGGTATACACTATTTACCTGTTACTGTGTTCGGTGTACATTATTTACCTGTTACTATGTTCGGTATACACTATTTACCTGCTACTAACTTCGGTTTACATTCTTCACTCTGTTACTAAGCTCCCCTGTGTTTAATTGTACAATCTAATGTGTTTACATTCACAGACAAACGTACTGATAGCTAACGCCGTAATGGTGAAGGACGCTCGCTACTTTGACGATCCCGAGGAGTTTATACCTGAACGCTGGATTCGCACCGATGTCTCAACATCACAGGTTATCAAAGCGTTTTCTAATTTGCCATTTGGCCATGGAAACAGAAATTGTGTTGGAAGACGATTTGCCGAAAGGGAGATGCAAATTGGTATTGCAAAGGTGATTATATTATTTTTATTTTTATTAACAAGTTCTGACGACATCCCCTGTAGTTGTTGTGTAGTATCCCGAGGGTTATACGACATCCCCTGTAGTTGTTGTATCCCGAGTGTTATACGACATCCCCTGTAGTAGTTGTGTAGTATCCCGAGGGTTATACGACATCCCCTGTAGTTGTAGTATCCCGAGGGTTATACGACATCCCCTGTAGTAGTTGTGTAGTATCCCGAGGGTTATACGACATCCCCTGTAGTTGTTGTGTAGTATCCCGAGGGTTATACGACATCCCCTGTAGTTGTTGTATCCCGAGTGTTATACGACATCCCCTGTAGTAGTTGTGTAGTATCCCGAGGGTTATACGACATCCCCTGTAGTTGTTGTGTAGTATCCCGAGGGTTATACGACATCCCCTGTAGTTGTTGTATAGTATCCCGAGGGTTATACGACATCCCCTGTAGTAGTTGTGTAGTATCCCGAGGGTTATACGACATCCCCTGTAGTTGTTGTGTAGTATCCCGAGGGTTATACGACATCCCCTGTAGTTGTAGTATCCCGAGGGTTATACGACATCCCCTGTAGTTGTAGTATCCCGAGGGTTATACGACATCCCCTGTAGTTGTTGTGTAGTATCCCGAGGGTTATACGACATCCCCTGTAGTTGTTGTGTAGTATCCCGAGGGTTATAGGACATCCCCTGTAGTTGTTGTGTAGTATCCCGAGGGTTATACGACATCCCCTGTAGTTGTTGTGTAGTATCCCGAGGGTTATACGACATCCCCCGTAGTTGTTGTGTAGTATCCCGAGGGTTATACGACATCCCCTGTAGTTGTTGTGTAGTATACCGAGGGTTGTACGAGATCCCCTGTAGTTGTTGTGTAGTGTCCCGAGGGTTATACGACATCCCCTGTAGTTGTAGTATCCCGAGGGTTATACGACATCCCCTGTAGTTGTGTAGTATCCCGAGGGCTATACGACATCCCCTGTAGTAGTTGTGTAGTATCCGGAGGGTTATACGACATCCCCTGTAGTTGTAGTATCCCGAGGGTTATACGACATCCCCTGTAGTTGTTGTGTAGTATCCCGAGGGTTATACGACATCCCCTGTAGTTGTTGTGTAGTATCCCGAGGGTTATACGACATCCCCTGTAGTTGTTGTGTAGTACCCCGAGGGTTATACGACATCCCCTGTAGTTGTTGTGTAGTACCCCGAGTGTTATACGACATCCCCTGTAGTAGTTGTGTAGTATCCCGAGGGTTATACGACATCCCCTGTAGTTGTTGTGTAGTATCCCGAGGGTTATACGACATCCCCTGTAGTTGTTGTGTAGTATCCCGAGGGTTATACGACATCCCCTGTAGTTGTTGTGTAGTATCCCGAGGGTTATAGGACATCCCCTGTAGTTGTTGTGTAGTATCCCGAGGGTTATACGACATCCCCTGTAGTTGTTGTGTAGTATCCCGAGGGTTATACGACATCCCCTGTAGTTGTGTAGTATCCCGAGGGTTATACGACATCCCCTGTAGTTGTTGTGTAGTATCCCGAGGGTTATACGACATCCCCTGTAGTTGTTGTGTAGTATCCCGAGGGTTATACGACATCCCCTGTAGTTGTTGTGTAGTATCCCGAGGGTTATACGACATCCCCTGTAGTTGTGTAGTATCCCGAGGGTTATACGACATCCCCTGTAGTTGTTGTGTAGTATCCCGAGGGTTATACGACATCCCCTGTAGTAGTTGTGTAGTACCCCGAGAGTTATACGACATCCCCTGTAGTTGTTGTGTAGTATCCCGAGGGTTATACGACATCCCATGTATACCGAGAGTAACAATACTTATGTTTAAGGTGTTTTTACTCGTTAAAAATGACAGTGTTTAACCTGTCAGTATTGATGTTAACGATGTTTATATTCGTTATAAATGACAGTGATTGACCTTTGAGTAAATATGTTTAAGATGTTGATAAGTTTAAGATTTGGTGTTCATGTTGATAGTAATTACATTTAATTGATTTAACACATGTTACTTGTCTTTGTCAGCTGATACAGAACTTCAGAGTCCGCCTCCCTCCCGGATGTGCTTTTGTATCGCACGACTACCAGACTTTTGCAGCCCCTAAGGGTAAACTAACCCTGCTGTTGGAGAACAGGGTGTGCTGACTGGAAGTACCAGCTGTTTATCGTGATTATTATTTACATGTACCAGTTTACCGCCTTCGCACCATTCCGTGGATAAACAAAGTCGATACATTGAAGCCAGTTTTTTCTTTCGAAGTGATATTATTTATAGAGTACACTCAGATGTATCATGCTTTCTATAGAGGGCGATGAGTGTATCTATATCAATTAATCTCATATAGTTATAGCTACGATTATGTTTGACAATTTGTGTATCTAATATCAAACTCATGTTACAATATCATGTTATTAGTCTACTACTTCGAGAGGATTACGCCAGAGTGGTACGTTATGACTGGTGAACAAATTAAGTTGGATCGGTGGTACAAGATACAAACGGACCTAAATCTATTTGCAAACATATTAAATCTGGTACCATCCAGGAAATGATACCAGACATTACTCATCACAGATATGTCCGTGTAAAATACATTATTGAAAGCTTTGAGTTTCCTGCTGTACCATACAACTTCATATCTAGGAGGTTTCAGACAATTGATTTGTTTAAATCTCGGGATGTTTATCAAGAGTATTGCATGTTTCGGACCTTCATCTGGTGTGACTGCATTTTCCAAAGCAGACCGCCGTTCGAGATGTAGTAATGTTTGTCAAGAGTACAGACCAATGAGATTATTCGATAACAGTGCTGTCCACTGCAAATTACAGTCACGGTATATCGGTTTAAATTCCTGTCCCCAACGGCCCACCATATCTTACGTACTGATAAAATGAACCTTCAACAGTCAGCAAAGGAGTCCTCAAAGTCTGTATCTGTATATGGAATACATGTGTCTGTATATGGAATACATGTTCTGTATATGGAATACATGTATCTGTATATGGAATACATGTTCTGTATATGGAATACATGTATCTGTATATGGAATACATGTGTCTGTATATGGAATACATGTTCTGTATATGGAATACATGTATCTGTATATGGAATACATGTATCTGTATATAGAATACATGTGTCTGTATATGGAATACATGTATCTGTATATAGAATACATGTATCTGTATATGGAATACATGTGTCTGTATATGGAATACATGTGTCTGTATATGGAATACATGTATCTGTATATGGAATACACCAATTGAAGCACTACAGCGGTTTTATTCCTTGTGGGATTCTCATCAAACTTCGCAGGCTTCCAAAGAGGAAAATTATATATCTTATTCTTATGAAACTTGAATGTCAGGGTTGTTCAAGGTCAATGTTAATGCTCTAATTATTTCATTCCTTGAGAGATTTTGATCAAACTTAAGATACTAGTAAAGGAAGATACTATCTTGACCAAGTTCAAGTTTCAGGGTTGTAAGGTCAAAGTCGCCATTACTGTTTTGATTAGTATAATTCCTTTGTCATCATTTTACATTACAGTTTCTTGTATCATTACATTTAAGTCAGTTACAATTAGCTAATTGTATACTTTCCATTTTCCGAAATTAACACCTAATCAGCATCTTTATAAGTCATTACAGTGTATTAGCTAGCGGGGTCGGCACTTGACATATATTGTTTTCGAAATACTCTATTTGCTTGTTTCAATTACGAGTAACAATGAGTATCTGTTTTAGTTGATATATAGCACATAACATTGAGTAAAACAAGAAATTTGAGAATTTACCCCAATTTTGGATCTTATATTTTCTGTTTGTTAACAATCCTTTTCTTCCTAATGTTTCCTTTGACACAGCCCCACTTTTTAGTCAATATGCCAGGAACGCGGTCCGATTGATCAAGGATATCGAGATAGGCCTAAACGTTGCTAATGTGTACAATGCTTATTCCAATGACACTTGGATGACCTCCCCTTGACCAAGTAAATCAAACAAATCTTTAACGTTCTATCAAAGCCATGGCTGTTTCGGTGTCCTCTGACTGCGAAATGCACGCGTAGGGTTAGAGCGTACGTGTTTTGGAAGACTGAGGTACAGTAAGGGTACATCGTTAGCTGTCCGAATGTCTGGGTTTGAAGACGGACGGGAACGTATCTTTGCACATCAATCCAACTGCTTTATTTTGTTGGGAAGGATATTTTTCTAGCATTTGTAGACAGACAACATCCAAAGGTTTACGCCCAACGCCATGCTTCAATTATTATACCAGAAACCAATATATAACAAAATTGGAAAGTGTCATGGTTGATCCCTACCGAAGTAAGCGTGACCGGAAGTCCACAGATACACGCTGTTATTCGTTATACTTGGTGGATTTGTATACAGTTTTTATTTCATTCTGATAAAATGGTATTTTGCCACAAAATGCGAATTCCAACCAGCAGCTAGAATTATATAAAATGTTTAATAACACGGTTTCTATTTCTCTGAAGAGAGTCATACATGTATCTGTCAGCTAGATTTCGTTTACAGTACAAAAGGAACGTAATCGGAAAGGCTATATTTAAATGGCAAAAGTACGACGGAAACGCACAGCCCACGGCCGCTTTGAGGACAAAACGCAAAACAACTGTCAGATGTGCGAATTTACACTCTCTTGCTTTAAATAAGAACAAAACCAACAAAAACACACAAAAAAGAAGAAGAGGGGAGCCATGCTACCGAAGACACCTAGCAGGACACCCTAACCGGTAATATCAAATTGACAACCGTGGGACCAGAACCTTTCCTCACAGAAGCGAACGGCCAGAAGTGAGTTGGTGTTAAGAAAGGCATTAGAAAGACGGTTTAGGAAGAAGAAAAAGATAAGTTCCCAAAGTTAGTCGCCACTTACGAATTATGCAATGGGGCAGCAGATACTTTTCTTACGGCTTATTTGTATGTAAAGCGACGTACTGTAAGGACGGCGTAAGGGGGAGAACTGCGCCTTTCTTTGTGAACATTACTCGCTCTGGTTGTAGGACAAACTTGAATGTGAACCACGTTTCCAGTTACATATATGTATATACACTTTTCAATGCTGTTCCACATCATTGCAAACACGTGATCGGCGTTATTTCAAATTAAGTAACTACACGGAAGTAGGTTAACGTGTCGATTTGACACGTGACTATGTCATTATAAAACACGATGAGTTAGCAACATCGAGGACAGCAATATCCGTTTATTAACGTAATCGGGGAAATCTGTATATATGTTGTATAAATTAATAGTATTTATATTCAGAACTATTTAAAAGGTAGAAAATCACTTTAATAGCAGTGATATCAGAAGATATGAAATATTGGGATATGCTCCGTATGAAACAGTTACCAGATCTGCCTCATCTTGGCAACTCTCTGAAGCTTTGTTTCATCTTTCCCGTATTTCCTGTCTATTCTTCCTTACTGTTCTTTGTCTCCTTTTGTCGGTATATCCTAGACCTATTATGACCCTGGCTGTTGGTATCTACTCGACCTATTATGACCCTGGCTGTTGGTATCTACTCGACCTATTATGACCTTGGTTGTCGGTGTCTACTCGACCTATTATGACCTTCGTTGTCGGTGTCTACTCGACCTATTATGACCTTGGTTGTCGGTGTCTACTCGACCTATTATGACCTTGGCTGTTGGTGTCTACTCGACCTATTATGACCCTGGCTGTTGGTATCTACTCGACCTATTATGACCTTGGCTGTTGGTATCTACTCGACCTATTATGACCCTGGCTGTTGGTGTCTCCTCGACCTATTATGACCCTGGCTGTTGGTATCTCCTCGACCTATTATGACCTTGGCTGTTGGTGTCTCCTCGACCTATATTATGACCCTGGCTGTTGGTGTCTCCTCGACCTATTATGACCCTGGCTGTTGGTATCTACTCGACCTATTATTACCCTGGCTGTTGGTGTCATCTCGACCTATATTATGACCCTGGCTGTTGGTATCCCCTCGACCTATTATGACCCTGGCTGTTGGTGTCTCCTCGACCTATTATGACCCTGGCTGTTGGTGTCTCCTCGACCTATATTATGACCCTGGCTGTTGGTATCTCCTCGACCTATTATGACCCTGGCTGTTGGTGTCTCCTCGACCTATTACGACCCTGGCTGTTGGTATCTCCTCGACCTATTATGACCCTGGCTGTTGGTATCTCCTCGACCTATTATGACCTTGGCTGTTGGTGTCTCCTCGACCTATTATGACCCTGGCTGTTGGTATCTCCTCGACCTATTATGACCCTGGCTGTTGGTGTCTCCTCGACCTATTACGACCCTGGCTGTTGGTATCTCCTCGACCTATTACGACCCTGGCTGTTGGTGTCTCCTCGACCTATTATGACCCTGGCTGTTGGTATCTCCTCGACCTATTACGACCCTGGCTGTTGGTATCTCCTCGACCTATTATGACGTTGGTTATCGGTATCCCTGGCTATTGTTAGGGTCGATAGTTTATCCTGGACGATAGTTTATCCTGGTCGATAGTTTACCCTGGTCGATAGTTTATCATGGTCGATAGTTTATCCTGGTCGATAGTTTACCCTGGTCGATAGTTTACCCTGGTCGACCGGTATGCAATAAAAGACTCAACGTCACTCCTAACCTCAAAACTGCTTCAATAATACCCTGTCCTCAGTGTCACCATCTATTCTCATCACGAACTCTTTTGTAATCGTATATGTCTGTCAAGGATTGCTGTATTTGGATGTATTTAATATATTTATTATATGCAAATCTTGACTGATAACGCATAGAATTTCCATAGGGGTATTGTATGGAGGATATATTTAGATACAAGTATTCGCGTGAGATCGTCAACCTTGAATATAAAAAGGAGATAAGATATAACGTATGTGGAACGACAGATTTATTGACTACTACATTGTGTCATTTTGTATATATATATGTAACAGCTAAGTGAAAAAACATAGTGTACGTCATTGTTAATATATAAAGAATCACCAAATAGTGAAAAAGAAAAAAATATATATTTGGCTTTTGGCAACCATTATAAGCTCTAAGAACAGAGACCTATGATATGGGTAACTATTTAAGCATGGCGTAGAGAGCATATAACCCGGGTAACTATAAATTTATCAGTGACTTACCACTCATCAGAAAACAGCAAAGGTGTGAAACTCCCACAAAATGCATGACAAAAAAATTTGAAGGACTCTGAAAACAAGGGTCAGACAAGATAAGAAGATGCTATAGAGGATAGTGAATGGTTTCCTGTTTAATATAACATATATTTCACGAGTATGACAGAATATCGATATTTTCACGAGTGCGAAGCACGATCGAAAAATATCGAAATATTCTGTCATACGAGTGAAATATATGTTATATTTAACGGGAAACCATTCAATTTTCTTTTTATTACATTTCATAAACTTAAAAACAAAATGAAAACATCGAAAAATTATAGTGTCAGAAAGTGCACGAATCAGTAATGACGTCATTTCTTTGTGACGTTACTCCACGTCAACTTGACGGCGCCATTTTGAAAGGACTAATCAACGCAATTTAAGCGTTTTCTGCTGTTATAGGAGAATATGTGAATGAAAAGCTAACGTCAAGTGAGTATTTTGTCAAAAACTAGTCTGAAATTTTCAGAAATACAGCAAAATAACCAACAAATCGACAAGTTTCAACGAGGTGAATACAAATCACTGCTCTGATTGGTCAAAAACGGAAAACTTATGTTTTCACTGCAAAACTTATATTTTCACTGCAAAATCTTATATTTTCACTGATCATCGCTGCAGTGAAAATATAAGTTTTATCAGTTTGATCAATTTCTATATTTCACTAGCAAAAATGCAAAAACAGATTGATCACAACAGTTAGATCTTTAACCAGATTGGTAGAATTGTATCTTTTTCACCGACTGTATGATTTGTATGGGGTGCCTAAATCTGGGGTCTTATGTTTACTGTTTACAAACAACTCTTTTGTTCCTAATATCTACTGTGACATAACCTCACTTTTAGACAGTTTGCCAGGAACGCCTCCCGATTGATGAAGTATATATCAAGGTAGGCCAACACTTTCAACGTATCGCGTCTCGAAATGTCCATCATGCCAACATTGAATGTCTGTATTGTACATACATAAAACATAATCATATACATGTAATGACGTTACGATTTGGGTATCAGTTATCATAGACTGCAAATCTATCTTGTTAGTTTATATCGTGGCTTGCCATCCAAGTATAGATAAAAGAGTATGAACTTAGCTTACTATCATATTGAAAAAAAAGAGGTATTCTGCAAAATACCGGCTCAGATCATATTTAAAGGTGTATAGGTACCAGACGAACGATTCAGGACTTTTGTTTACATAACACTAGCCTTTGTTGGCGTTTTTAGTCAGCAATTAATTTGTTTTATCAATGACCGTAATTTACATTTTCATACAAGATTACCAAACTGATTTCATCCTATTTCATCCTGACACAATGAACGAATTCACTTTTTTTCTGATATACACGTGGATTAATTGACTTATAAACGCTATAACAAGGAATTCGTTTTCTCTGGTTCTTCGAATTATCGCACGAGTTCCATTTCAATGTCGATCGTGTCTAGAATATGAGTTGCTTTTAACAAAGTAAGTTGTCTTTTCTTATGGTATATATATATAGTGTTTATCAACAATGGGTAGCGGAAATGACAAATCATCGCCTTGATATGTATTGACGATAATGCTGGGGAGCGTCTGTACCGTCTGTACTTATTTACGGTGTCTTTGTTCATCTGACAAGGGCATCAGACCGCCGACCGCCATCAGTTATGTTTATATATAATGCCCTTAGATTTAAACACACAATTCATGAAAAGACGTCCAATGATGTGATTTGTTCCAGGTAAAAACTAGTGTGGAAGGCTTATAGAGGGACAATTGTTTACCCGGACTGAGAATGTTCCGATAATAACATATTCATTGAAAGGTTCCTAAATCAACGTCGAGTTATGAATATACTCTCAATCTATCAATTTGTACAATTGAAGATGGGTTCTAATTAATTTTTCATAATAGTTTTCTATCTTGGAGATACAACCGTTTATGATCATTGTTCAAGTATAAAAGGAACTCTAAGATTTTTCCATAAGCACCTCTGGTGAAAGAGACTATTCAGATAAAAGCCAGCTTTATGTCCAAATAGTGTCGGACGTTGTGTGGGTCCCTCATGTATATAATTACGTCCTACTGTCAACCTTTGTGTTTTTGTGACCTATTTGAGTAACGTAAACGACCATACATTTTTTGTATATTGACAATGCAAAATAAATAATTAATAATAAAAAAACGACCCACGAAAGGTTTAATGATATACCTCTAGCTATGTAATAGATTACAGACGGTATTATCATAAAGTTAATAGTCAAATCTCTCCTACCGGGTCTTTTTTATTTCCCAAGCTTCACCTTATTCTCATGTCTAGATTGTAAAGTATATGTATTCTTTCACCTTGATATTGTAAATCGTTCTCTGTTTTGGAGATGATATTGTAAGAGCTCAGTGTGTCGGTATCATATCACCACACCATCACCTTATGAGAGTTTCGTGAAATGCAGTCTAGCAAGGGCAAATTTCAAGGTCACACTTAACAATTTTGAAAAAGCTTGTGTAAGATAAGCCATGCTCACTTTGCATTTATATCAAATTAGTGTTACTTTTGGGTTTGACGATAAACGACTAATACGCTATTTTTCACGTAAAAGACCTTTGAAATTGTATATTTATAAAATGTATCCTAAACTCGTGAGTAAGACTAAAACTGCTGCTAACTTCTGAAATGTAATTGAAATAAATTTTATGAGAAAAAACGAAAATTCAATGGCATAAAAAATATCTTAAATCCACCTTCAAGGATTGACATATGACATACAATACACTAACACTGTTCAATACATTTCGAAAATAAGGTACATCATAAAGCTGCTGTGTCCTTCTAGGACTCTTCAGTGATGATATTGTCCACACCCATTCGCCTCTTTCCTAAAATGCTGAGTAGCAACTATCATTGTAAGAGGTTATGTCTCTGTAAGTGGACTGAACCAGAAGCCTTCCTCACAGGGGCGAACGCTCAAGATGTTACGAGTTATGAGATGAGGAAAGCAAATGAAGCTCCTACACTCGTCCTGTAAAGCAGCTATGGACTGGACAGGGATCTTATAAACAAATACCTAGGGATGGGATCTCCGCAAAAGAGCTAACCCATATCAGCAAATTGTAATAACTAAGATTGAACATAGAAAAAATATGTATTTGACCCTTGTGACCTTGAAAGAAGGTAAATATTGTCCATCTGAATTAACTTCAACCCAGTATGCTACTGACTCAATATTATCATGCTTGATCTAAACCGCTCAATTAAACTAATTCGAGCAACTTCTGCCCAAGCCAGTAGGGCGTAAGAATTATACTTGTTGCCCCTCATTGCATGATCGTAAGAGGTATCTAAATTCGGGATGTTATCTTTTCTCTTCTTTCTTAAAAACTGTTTACTTCCTTATGTCTCCCTTGACAATACCTCACTTTTAGCCTTTAGTTGAGCGTTCGCCCTTGTGAGGACGGCTTAGTGTTCTGTTCCCTGGTCGAGACATACCAGAGTATCCTTTAATTCAGACCGATTTTGCTTCATGTTTTCACAAAAAGTTCATCACTAAAACGATACAAAATTTGGGAAACATTGACCCAGTGACCTTGACTTTAAATCCGTTGATTTCTTGTTAAATTCCGACTAATGTTACTTTATGATGTCATCACAAAAAGTTCATCAGTGAAAAGAAACAAAATTAGACCTTGACATTTGACCCAGTGACCTTAACATTTGTTAGTTGCCTACTTGTCAAAACCCAACCAACTTTGCTTCATAATGTCATACTAAAATATTCACGAGTGAAAAGCTACCAAATTTCACCTTGACCTTTGGTCAGTGGACTCGCTGTTTAACAAACATTACTTCAAAGTTTCATAGCAAATTGATCAGCATTTAAAAGCAACAAAATGTGACCTTTGACCTCGACCCCTGACCAGATGACCCTGGCCATTGATCAGTAGACTTCTTTTTTAATTGTTCATCAGTGAAGAAATGCAAAATTTGACCTTGAATTCTGACCCGATCAATATGACCTTTGGTAAGTAGATTCTTTGTTTATTTCTGAACAACTTTGTTTCATTATGTCATATCAAAATGTTTATCATTGAAAATATGCAAAATTTGACCTTGGCCTTTGAACCGATGAACTTGAACTTTGGTCAGTAGATTCCTTGTTCAATTCTGAACAACTTTGCTACATATCACAACAAAATGTATTTCAGTAAAAAGATGAAAAATGTGACCTTGACCTCTGACAATGACCTCTTACTGACCTTTCATCAATATACTCCTTGTTTAATTCTGAACAATTACGCTTCATCATGTCATAACAGATTGTTTATTAGTAAAACATGCAAAATTTGACCTTCACATTTGACTTTGACTTTTTTAAGCTGAGTGTGTATTTTGTAAACTAAACATCTTCACTAGGTTTCATGTGAATCTGTCAATTAATACCAAAGTCTCAGCCAGTAGTAAAAGTTGTGGACGGACGGACAGACAGACAGGCAGACAAACAAAGTTATTACTATAGGACACCCTTATCTTTGATACGGGGACCATATAAACAGATAAATGCTATGAACTTTTTCATCAAACATTACTTTTAAGATAAAGACTAAACGCTGTCTATTATTGCTGTCGTAAAAACACTCAAAAGGGACACCGTGTCACATTGTGTGGTAGCATTGGAACCACGGACATATTTATATCTCATTGTACTATATCAAGACGATTCCTGTGTAATATATTGTATATAACGTACAGTAGTATATATCATTTGATGTATAATTAGAGGTTAAAACGTATAGTACATACCAATATTACCACTTACAGTTCAACAACGGCCTTTTCTCTAAATCAAATAACAAAATAATGGAAAATTAAATTGTATGTACTTTTCCATACGCATTGGCCATACGTAATACATTTTAGATCACATATCAAAGAAGATAAATGATTTCATTTTAACCCAAATATGACCAAGAAGGCTACACTAAAGTCCAATACATGTATTTGAGATTCATTATACTCACGAATAGCGTATTCACATCATATCAATCCACGTATACATTAGATTAATCTCAACACATATAATTAACAATATTAAAAGTTTTATTCAGGTAAAATATTTATAAATATCATTAGATACATGTATATTCATGTAAAATAATCATCAGTATCGCAATATATATCCAGGAAAAATAATTATCAATATCAAGATATTTCAGGTAAAATAAAACGATGACCATACGGAACCTAGATTTATACGGTTTTTTGAAGCCATAATATAGCATACTAAAGTTACACAAGAGCACCAATAGGACTAGACTGTCAAAACCCTATATAGGCTGTACGTAGCTCAAACCAAATAATGTAGAATGACAAAGTTATTTATGGGTACAGGAGTAGACTGTCAAAACCCTATATAGGCTGTACGTAGCTCAAACCAAATAATGTAGAATGACAAAGTTATGTATGGGCACAGGACTAGACTGTCAAAACCCTATATAGGCTGTACGTAGCTCAAACCCACCAAAAATATAATAACAAAGTTATTTATGGGCACAGGACTAGACTGTCAAAACTCTATATAGGATGTACGTAGCTCAAACCAAATAATGTAGAATGACAAAGTTAATTATGGGCACCAATATGACTAGACTGTTAGAACTCTATATAGGCCGTACGTAGTTCAAACCCAATGATATAGAATAACAAAGTTATACATGGGCACATGACTAGACTGTGTTAAAACCTTAAATAGACCGTACGTAGTTCAAACCCAATAATATAGAATAACAAAGTTATGGGCACCAAAATGGCCATATTATTATTGCAATGGCTTACCACGAAATCTTATGACAACAAAATACGTTAAACGCTTCAAAACACGAAAAAAAATACACGGGAATATTTCATGGTATACAGTAGCTATTGTTCCGTATTTACACTCATGACTAACTAGACCCTGATAGAAAACTTACCTTTAAGAAATGGGGGAATCATTTAAACACAAATTGTTTAAAACACAATATATGTCGTCTGTTATCTAGACATTGAGGAAGCGACATTAATTCGAATACTTAATATTGCCTTAATACAACAACACAAGGTGAAACAGGAGGCCAAAAACGCCTTACCTCTCACCGGGATATGTCAGTGATTATTGTTAAACACGCTAATGTAAGTTATATTACAAATACTCAGTATGGAATATCACATTCAGTACCATACAATACAACACACACTTACTTTACCAACCAATGTTAACAAAAATTTCAATTTGAAAAGCATTTATAATCAATTTTGATTTCCTTCATTGGATCCAACCACTTGGCCTGTGGGTTGGACTTTATCCATACAAAAGAAAGATTTCAAAGTCATGTTTCATTCCCCCATGGGGCTCTTCCCATCCATTTTTTGAGAGCTAGTTCCTCTTTTTGTACAATGTTGGATTACCTTCACCCAATAATTGCTCAAGCTAAAGGATGATTCTGGCCAATTTTGTCTAAACTTTGTCATTCCAACAAAACAGGGATTAACAAAGTTGTATCTACATCTCTTTCTTTAACCCAAGGACGCTTCCAATGGCGCTTCAGACCAAATCTGGTCAGAAAAACATGTTTTCGACTAGGTAACCTGCAAACGTAGTATAATGACTACCTATGGTCGATAAAACACCTATCATTATAGTTATCACGAGCATAATTAAACAACACGTGAAGGCAGAACGTCAATTTGAAGAACGTTTCTCCAGTAGGAACGTGACCTTCTCCAGCGGCGTGGCGAAGGTACAGTATCTGTAGGGTATATCATCTACCCCAGGAGGCAGTGTAAGCCGGTACATCAATAACATCTGTAAAAAAAAACAGGTCAGGACAATAACATCTGTAATATAGACAGGACCGGTACATCACTAACATCATGGCCAATGTATTTTTTAATCACACCTCTGATAGTTAAATGAATGTAAAATAACAGGAAATTTGTTTTGAAGAATTAAATTGTTAAATGTGATACAGATATTGGAGATTGAAAGTAGTGTATTTGATTGTATCCAATTACCATACAACCTTACCTTAGAAGGTTATTCATGCATGCTCATTCTATTCAATTTCTAAATCTATGGATAACTTAATGAGATTTTTGATTCTCGACATAGCCGTTTACTGTACTATTTAAATGGGTAGTAATTGTAGATATATAATAGATATGAGTCATTATAACGGGACAGCTGGTGCATTTATGAATTATCTATTTTGGTCAACATCAACATCACAGTTTGTGGCTGCCATTCCATTATAGTCTTGAAATTACCACAACTGGATGATTTGGAAGAGGCGACTAAATTTGAGTTCTTAACTGTTCTCTTACTTCTTAACAAGTTTTAACTTCTTAATGTCACTCTTGACACTGTTTTAAGTTTAGCCTTCGGTGAGGAAGGCTTTGGGCCGTCCCCTTACCTAGAAATAACAAAGTCTTCAAAGATGGTAGCTGTTACCCTTGCGAAGGCTCAGCATTACTATAGTCGGTATAATGGCCTAATGTTGTGTTGGCGACATTGACGATATACTTTAATGAGGCAGCACTTTAAAGTCGGTATCACTTCTACTCTACTCTATCTGGGACCACCCTCCTCCTCCAAAAAAGAGTTATCTATGGAAATTGCAATATTTTAACTGATGCTTTTAAGCCCATTTGCCGACAGAGACATGTGAACCCCAGTCAGGAGACCACTCCTTACCTACCTTTACACTCGAGTCCGCACCTAATACACACACAAAACTCACCTTGGCTGTACAAATGTATATTTCCTGTTCGGCAAATCTCTGGCCTATACATTTTCGTGGTCCAAATCCGAACGGAAGATGAGCAAATGGGTTCATGTCTATCCTTGTGTCACTACGAATCCAGCGCTCAGGGATAAACTGGTTCTGTTGGGGAAAGTAGCTCTCATCCCGACAGATGATCCCGTTACAAAGGACTAGTGTGGTCTGTAACGTTAGTTTATCATCAAAACAGCATCATTTCGTAACATGAGTGCTTGTATATGTTTACAACTGGTACTTCTAACAATGACTAAGATACCACATCGCTTAAGTAATAAGGTTTAACTTCTTCGGGCCTCTTCTTCACTTCAAGATTTCTACAGTCTTTGCCTTCAATCATCACTGAGACGAAATATGAGTACGGAGCAGATTTAGTTCTCTAAATGATATTCAAATTTTTCTTTATGCAATTTGTCTGTCCCTAATAAAACATGTATGTTACTATTTCTAGGTACCAAACCTATTTGTCATTCAACAACAAACGTTATGGAAAGTGTTTTCTATATAACAGTTACAAAACAGATCAACTATATCCCTTAGAATATTATAAAATACCTTGAATGTAGGTAAACCATAGAAAACCTGACATTTAGGTAAACAATAGATAACCTGACATTTAGGTAAACCATATATAACCTGACATTTAGGTAAACCATAGATAACCTGATATTTAGGTAAACAATAGATAACCTGACATTTAGGTAAACAATATATAACCTGATATTTAGGTAAACAATAGATAACCTGATATTTAGGTAAACAATAGATAACCTGACATTTAGGTAAACCATATATAACCTTACATTTAGGTAAACCATATATAACCTGACAAATTAGGTAAACAATAAATAACCTGATATTTAGGTAAACCATAAATAACCTGACATTTAGGTAAACCATAGATAACCTGACATTTAGGTAAACCATATATAACCTGACATTTAGGTAAACCATATATAACCTGACATTTAGGTAAACATAGATAATGTGACATTTAGGTAAACCATAGATAACCTGACATTTAGGTAAACCATAGATAACCTGATATTTAGGTAAACCATACATAACCTGACATTTAGGTAAACAATAGATAACCTGATATTTAGGTAAACCATATATAACCTGACATTTAGGTAAACCATAGATAACCTGATATTTAGGTAAACTATAGATAACCTGACATTTAGGTAAACCATAGATATCCTGATATTTAGGTAAACCATACATAACCTGACATTTAGGTAAACCATAGATAACCTGATATTTAGGTAAACCATAGATAACCTGACTTTTAGGTAAACCATAGATAACCTGATATTTAGGTAAACCATATATAACCTGCCATTTAAGTCAACCATAGATAACCTGATATTTAGGTAAACAATAGATAACCTGGCATTCAGGTAAACCATAGATAACGTGTCATTTAGATTAACGATAAATAAACTGACATTTAGGTAAACCATATATAACCTGATATTAAGGTAAACCATATATAACCTGATATTTAGGTAAACCATAGATAACCTGACATTTAGATAAACCATAGATAACCTGACATTTAGGTAAACCATATATAACCTGACATTTAGGTAAACAATAGATAACCTGACATTTAGGTAAACCATATATAACCTGACATTTAGGTAAACAATAGATAACCTGACATTTAGTTAACCATATATCACCTGACATTTAGGTAAACCATAGATAACCTGATATTTAGGTAAACCATATATATAACCTGACATTTCGGTAAACCATATATATAACCTGACATTTAGGTATACAATAGATAACCTGATATTTAGGTAAACCATAGAGAACCTGACATTTAGGTAAACCATAGATAACCTGACATTTAGGTAAACCATAGATAACCTGACATTTAGGTAAACCATAGATAACCTGACATTTCGGTAAACCATACATAACCTGATATTTAGGTAAACCATATATAACCTGACATTTAGGTAAACCATATATAACCTGACATTTAGGTAAACCATAGATAACCTGACATTTAGGTAAACCATATATAACCTGACATTTAGGTAAACCATAGATAACCTGACATTTAGGTAAACCATATATAACCTGACATTCAGGTAAACCATAGGTAACCTGATATTTATGTAAACCATATATAACCTTACATTTAGGTAAACAATAGATAACCTGACATTTATGTAAACCATATATAACCTTACATTTAGGTAAACAATAGATAACCTGACATTTAGGTAAACCATAGATTACCTGACTTTTAAGTCAACCATATATAACCTGACATTTAGGTAAACCATAGATAACCTGACTTTTAAGTAAACCATAGTTAACCTGACATTTAGGTAAACCATAGATAACCTGATATTAAGGTAAACCATACATAACCTGACATTTAGGTAAACCATATATAACCTGACATTTAGGTAAACCATAGATAACCTGACATTTAGGTAAACCATATATAACCTGACATTTAGGCAAACCATAGATAACCTGACATTTAGGTAAACCATAGATAAACTGACATTTAGGTAAACCATATATAACCTGACATTTAAGTAAACCATATATAACCTGATATTTAGGTAAACCATATATAACCTGACATTTAGGTACACCATATATAACCTGATATTAAGGTAAACAATAAAACAAATTAACGGATAACATACCGCTTTAGGCACATTGTATCCCTTTAGAGTGATGTCTCGATCCAGTATCCGCGCTGTTCCTGCACAGATAGGGAAAACCAATCTGTCGAACATAATTTAATATTAACATTATTCATACATAATTTATCCTGTAGGGGTTAGAGGAGACACTCAATTCATGTGTGTTTATCTTGTCAAACATGCTGTGCTCTGACGTGATAAGTGAAATGTGTTGAAATTCTGAAATTTGGATCGTACTGCCAGTTATCACATCGATACTAAAGGACCGGAGGGCAGGTGTTTAGTTCTTAGTTATATCACCGAGACCAGATGTCTTACTTAAACCTTCAAATACTTTCCGTACATGGTAACCGAACTTCTTCAATTAAGCATTCGAATAAGCTTATATTTAAATGTATAGTCTTTATAGTGACTGCAGCAATAATACGTATGAATTTTCCGCTTATCATGTAAATGATGTCAGTAAGTTAAAACCCTAGAACAGTCGAATTTTCAAAATAAAGTAGTTCTTTGTGTAGCATAGGCGAAACGCTCATCAATTTTTTTAGACAATTTCAGCTTTATTTTTTATATGCGTGTGTGATATATCGCAAAATGTTCACAACTACATAATTTCTTATTATTTGGAACTAAATTCCCTTTGCGCGCATTGATATACCGTTATCATTGAGTAGTGATGCGGCGTTTAACAGCTATTGCACCGGAAGTTTCTTCCGATTTGATTAACGATATTTTGAGAAGAGTATCAACTGTAACATTACAAATGAATGTCGCTCTGACGACAGATGACAACGATTCCATGGATATTTCTTTTGAAACAGATTCCCTGTCTAATCGGTCAAACCAGTGTCGCCAGCAGACGACGTTCACAGGGGCTCGGCATTTGAAATTTGCAGTAAGATCGACCTTTGCCACCAAATCATTGGCCATATAACACTTAAACTCAAGTATAGATACACATCCGAAAATCCTGATTTTCACAACGTTTTTATAAATGCTTTTAGTGTTTCCGTGTCTTGAATTTCTCAAACATAGCCAATCGATGACGTTGACAAGCTTCGTATCCAGAAGGGCGCTGATAACTATATTTCTTAAATAAATTTGTAGCGAATAACGAAGCTGCTTATACATCTTTTTCATGGTGGCTTTTGTGACTAAATACTAACAAATCTAGGAGTATTTCTAGACCTTTGATACCGAAGTAACTGGCAGCCATGTTTAATTTGTTTTACCTCGATTACTTCGAGTTGTATTCCTAAACTGACCAAATCACCACTGTAAATTATATAATTTTATACTATATAAAACAATTTGGTTTACTTTAGGTATATAGGCAAACGCAAAACAGAATGTAAATATATATAATTAAAATGATAATATATATATATATATATATTATACCATACTAGTAAATTGACAAATAAGCAAGATCACAACCTATATGATAGAAAAATGATAAATTAATACCTCGAATTATTGGCAGTGCCTAGTAAAAACACACACATGTACCTTAGAGACTCCTTGAGGCACGCTTTTAGGTAGGATAATCTGTCGATGACGTCCTCGGTTATCTTTCCATCTTTTGGTAACACTTCACTCAACTCCGTGTAGAGTTTGTATTGTTTGTCCTGGTGCTTGGCTAAGAAGTAAAATAGAAACGTCATCGCGTTGGCTGTCTGTGAGAAGATAAAACAAAAGGATTACCTTGGCGGTCTGTGCCATTGTTAAGATGAAATATAAACATCGCGTCGGTGGTTTGTGTTTTTGATAAGATATCGGATAACCATCGTGTTGGCGGTCTGTGCCATTGTTAAGATGAAATATAAACATCGCGTCGGCGGTTTGTGTTTTTGTTAAGATATAGGATAACTATCGTGTTAAGATATAATAGAGACATCGCGTCGACGGATTGTGTAAAGATAAAATAGAAATATCGTGTTGGTGGTATGTGTAAAGATAAAATAAAAATACCGTGTTGGCGGTATGTGTAAAGATAAAATAGAAATATCGTGTTGGAGGTATGTGTAAAGATAAAATAGAAATATCGTGTTGGCGGTATGTGTAAAGATAAAATAGAAATATCGTGTTGGCGGTATGTGTAAAGATAAAATAGAAATATCGTGTTGGAGGTATGTGTAAAGATAAAATATAAATATCGTGTTGGCGGTATGTGTAAAGATAAAATAGAAATATCGTGTTGGCGGTATGTGTAAAGATAAAATAGAAATATCGTGTTGGTGGTATGTGTAAAGATAAAATAGAAATATCGTGTTGGCGGTATGTGTAAAGATAAAATAGAAATATCGTGTTGGTGGTATGTGTAAAGATAAAATAGAAATATCGTGTTGGTGGTATGTGTAAAGATAACATAGAAATATCGTGTTGCCGGTATGTGTAAAGATAAAATAGAAATATCGTGTTGGCGGTATGTGTAAAGATAACATAGAAATATCGTGTTGGCGGTATGTGTAAAGATAAAATAGAAATATCGTGTTGGCGGTATGTGTAAAGATAAAATAGAAATATCGTGTTGGCGGTATGTGTAAAGATAAAATAGAAATATCGTGATGGCGGTATGTATAAAGATAACATAGAAATATCGTGTTGGCGGTATGTGTAAAGATAACATAGAAATATCGTGTTGGCGGTATGTGTAAAGATAAAATAGAAATATCGTGTTGGCGGTATGTGTAAAGATAACATAGAAATATCGTGTTGGAGGTATGTGTAAAGATAACAGAAATATCGTGTTGGCGGTATGTGTAAAGATAACATAGATTTATCGTGTTGGCGGTATGTGTAAAGATAACATAGAAATATCGTGTTGGCGGTATGTGTAAAGATAAAATAGAAATATCGTGTTGGTGGTATGTGTAAAGATAACATAGAAATATCGTGTTGGTGGTATGTGTAAAGATAAAATAGAAATATCGTGTTGGCGGTATGTGTAAAGATAACATAGAAATATCGTGTTGGCGGTATGTGTAAAGATAAAATAGAAATATCGTGTTGGCGGTATGTGTAAAGATAAGATAGAAATATCGTGTTTGCGGTATGTGTAAAGATAAAATAGAAATATCGTGTTGGCGGTATGTGTAAAGATAAAATAGAAATATCGTGTTGGCGGTATGTGTAAAGATAAAATAGAAATATCGTGTTGGCGCTATGTGTAAAGATAAAATAGAAATATCGTGTTGGCGGTATGTGTAAAGATAAAATAGAAATATCGTGTTGGCGGTATGTGTATAGATAAAAAAGAAATATCGTGTTGGCGGTATGTGTAAAGATAAAATAGAAATATCGCGTCGACGGATTGCGTAGATAAAATAGAAATATCGTGTTGGTGGTATGTGTAAAGATAAAATAGAAATATCGTGTTGGTGGTATGTGTAAAGATAAAATAGAAATATCGTGTTGGCGGTATGTGTAAAGATAAAATAGAAATATCGTGTTGGTGGTATGTGTAAAGATAACATAGAAATATCGTGTTGGAGGTATGTGTAAAGATAAAATAGAAATATCGTGTTGGTGGTATGTGTAAAGATAACATAGAAATATCGTGTTGGAGGTATGTGTAAAGATAAAATAGAAATATCATGTTGGTGGTATGTGTATAGATAAAATAGAAATATCGTGTTGGTGGTATGTGTAAAGATAAAATAGAAATATCGTGTTGGCGGTATGTGTAAAGATAAAATAGAAATATCGTGTTGGCGCTATGTGTAAAGATAACATAGAAATATCGTGTTGGCGGTATGTGTAAAGATAAAATAGAAATATCGTGTTGGAGGTATGTGTAAAGATGAAATAGAAATATCGTGTTGGCGGTATGTGTAAAGATAAAATAGAAATATCATGTTGGTGGTATGTGTAAAGATAAAATAGAAATATCGTGTTGGTGGTATGTGTAAAGATAACATAGAAATATCGTGTTGGCGCTATGTGTAAAGATAACATAGAAATATCGTGTTGGCGGTATGTGTAAAGATAAAATAGAAATATCATGTTGGTGGTATGTGTATAGATAGAATAGAAATATCGTGTTGGAGGTATGTGTAAAGATGAAATAGAAATATCGTGTTGGCGGTATGTGTAAAGATAAAATAGAAATATCATGTTGGTGGTATGTGTAAAGATAAAATAGAAATATCGTGTTGGCGGTATGTGTAAAGATAACATAGAAATATCGTGTTGGTGGTATGCGTAAAGATAACATCGAAATATCGTGTTGGCAGTATGTGTAAAGATAAAATAGAAATATCGTGTTGGCAGTATGTGTAAAGATAAAATAGAAGCATCGCTCGTATAGAAGATATATATTTTGTAAAAAAATAACTTAAATTGTTTTTAGAACAGTAAAATAGCAATTTTCACACCAAACTTAAGAAAATATCCAATCCGGCGTATTATCCTTTGATCAATCACTAAGTTAGTTTCAATTCTGTTAATTGGTTAAGAGTAAACGAACAAAGAAAAACCGAAGACGTTTCGGAAGCTAGTTCCAATGTACATGTATGTGGATACGTTTGGGGTAAACTTTTCATAGTTCATTGATTTTCACATTCGAACTCCTTTAATACAATATACCTACATATTTTCTAGATGCAGTGCATAATCTAGACTCTATCAACCATTTTATACAATATACATATATATGATCTGGATTAACTACATATTCTATGTCAACCCTTTTATACAATGTATCTAATTATTTTCTAGATGAACTACATATTCTATGTCAACCCTTTTATACAATGTATCTACATATTTTCTAGATGAACTTCATATTCTATGTCAACCCTTTTATACAGAGTATTACCTACAGAATCGATACCGGCGACAAACACATCTACTAGTATCCGCTTGATCATGTCGGGAGTCAAATCAGGAGTAGACAACAAGTCGAACAGCAAGCTATCCTCCATGTCATTGGGCCGATTCTCAGACTCCATGCTAGCGAAAAGTCGACATTTCTGTTCCTCAGCGTGATTGGAATGGCACAGGATATGTTGTACCTTTGTGGAAGAATCTCGAGTACCCTGCACCACGTCATCAGGAGAAGGCCAAATGTTCTGTTCATCGTGAAACTGTGGAGTTTTCCCTATTTTAGCCAGGGCGCCATCTATGTAGGTTTCACATAACCTATAATGTACAAGTGGGTACAAATGCTGTATATATGTTAATAAGGATAAGTTTCCAAGATAAACGAGTGTAACGTCATATCAATGGCATATTATATTTCATGTGTAACATTATATCGATTATGCAATAGGATCCTGATTTCAATATCGTCAGATAGAATATATATTTCTGGGGTTTTATATGAATCCACACGAGAGAAAATAAACTGTTAAGAGTAGCAGAAGAACATCGTCTTCTTCGTTCTTAATTTCATATTTACATCAAACCATGGTATTGAAGCTATCAACGAGAAGTACTAGTTGGCTTAACACGTTGAGACTATATTCATTTTCCATAAGCATAAGCCAACATGCAATGTCTTCAACGACAACAACAACAACTTCAAGTTCGTTATCTGGAAGAATCATCTATTGATGTTCACTATAAGGAAAAATACACAAACAACATCTACAATCATTTTATTAAGGATTTTAGAATACAATATTACATTAATGGATTTATCTGCGGTCCAAGACAAACCTTACTATGTTTTCAATAATATTTTCTATGCATTCAGCTGTAAGGTAATTTGTTGTCATGTTACCTGATGTCAGTATAAAAGGACCAGAGTAAGTCGACCGTGTCCATGTTACATAATGTCAGTATAAAAGGACCAGGGTAAGTCGACCGTGTCCATGTTACCTGGTGTTATATTAAAAGGACCAGAGTAAGTCGACCGTGTCCATGTTACCTGGTGTTAGTGTAAAAGGACCAGAGTAAGTCGACCGTGTCAATGTTACCTGGTGTCAGTATAAAAAGACTAGAGTAAGTCGACCGTGTGAATGTTACCTGGTGTTAGTATAAAAGGACCAGAGTAAGTCGACTTTGTCGATGTATTGACTTTCAGTGTGTAAAGAAACTTTAAAATTGCCAAAGGATACCGCGGACCAAATCTTAACAAAAGGAAAGACTCTGTTTTTATTATTATTTGTTATTACGGTTACCCTAAGCCCTGAAGTTATTGACCAAAGACGTGAATGTTGCAATATATATATATAATGAACCGCTATGGAAACATAAAGATGAGTTCCTTTTCACACACTTCGACAAGGGACAAGATGCAAATTTTAACTTCCTGAATATTCATTTTAAGTAAGTTAAAAATAAGCAATGCTCTCATGTCTGAGAGAAAGGCCGTTATCAAGAATGCCGACATGGCTGAAGACATGCAGCAGGACTGTGCAACTCAAGCTCTTGAGAAATACAACATTGAGAAGGACATCGCCGCCTACATCAAGAAAGAGTTCGACAAAAAGTACAACCCAACCTGGCACTGTATTGTTGGACGTAACTTCGGAAGCTACGTAATACACGAAACCAAGCATTTCCTTTACTTCTACCTACGACAAGTCGCCATTTTGCTTTTTAAATCCGGATAAGCATCAGTATTGACTTTTAACACACTTCCTGACAATCAAGATGCATGGAAGAGATACACGGCCGTTAAGAGTATGTCAAACAAAGTATGCCAACGACCGACTGCCACCACCGAATTGACTCCAATATCGTATATGTTGCTTGACCAAAGACTGTTTCATTATAGACTCTGTAGAAATGGTTGCTTACTATTCATTTTACAAGAAAATATGTTTCTATTGTTTACTTACATTTGTTAAATATACATGTTTACACAGAGAAAACGGTTGCTGATATATGTTGTTATTATTATTATAAAATGTCTGGAACACATTGTCCAGCTAAACGGCATTAAAATAAAGATACTGAGATGGAATAATAAAAAAAAAAAAAAAATAAGCAATGCGTTCGCTCATTCATTAGATACAGCCGATTTGATCATTACACTTGTAAGAATTGATATATACGCTGAATTTCCATGCTGCTTGATGTGTAGGACTGACTCTCGTCAACGTCTAATGCATAGGATTTTTGTGCAACGAAAGTATATTGTTACATTTGGCGTAATCTGTATAACCATTTTTTTTTAAATGACTGAAATTTTATAATATGTATCATGTAATGTATGCGGTTTTTTTTACTGATCTGTTAAAATATAATATATATTCTACTTAATAAAATATGAACAGGGTTTTATATTCTGTTTGGTCAGGTTTTGATGAACAACTCATTATGGACAGAACGGTACATCGCAGCAGGGCTGTACGTGCATACAAGGTGAAGAAAGAAGACAGAACATTTTTAAACGGCACTCGTATTTCATTAAATTTTGTTTGAAATGCATTTCCTGTCTTTGTTCGATCATTTGTCACGCCTACATTTGAAATTGGCCCCGCCTCAAGACTGAGGCATGGACCAATCAGAAATGCCATGTGATATTTCAGATATCACATATGTGATATTTGAAATATCACATAGTATGCAATATATCGACAACAAAAGATCAAAGAAAAACCGAGGCGTCATTGGATAATAACTACATATTCTATGTCAACCCTTTTATACAATGTATCTAATTATTTTCTAGATGAACTTCATATTCTATGTCAACCCTTTTATACAATGTATCTAATTATTTTCTAGATGAACTACATATTCTATGTCAACCCTTTTATACAATGTATCTAATTATTTTCTAGATGAACTACATATTCTATGTCAACCCTTTTATACAGAGTATTACCTACAGAATCGATACCGGCGACAAACACATCTACTAGTATCCGCTTGATCATGTCGGGAGTCAAATCAGGAGTTGACAACAAGTCGAACAGCAAGCTATCCTCAATGTCATTGGGCCGATTCTCAGACTCCATGTTAGCGAAAAGTCGACATTTCTGTTCCTCAGCGTGATTGGAATGACACAGTATGTGTTGTACCTTTGTGGAAGAATCCCGAGTACCCTGCACCACGTCATCAGGAGAAGGCCAAATGTTCTGTTCATCGTGAAACTGTGGAGTTTTCCCTATTTTAGCCAGGGCGCCATCTATGTAGGTTTCGCATAACCTATAAAGTACAAGTAGGTACAAATGCTGTATATATGTTACTAAGGATAAGTTTCCAAGGTAAACGAGGGTAACGTCATAACAATAACATATTATGTTTCATGTGTAACAGTATATCGATTATGCAATAGGATCCTGATTTCAATATCGTCAGATACAATATATATTTCTGGTATTTTTATATGAATCCACACGAGAGAAAATAAACTGTTAAGAGTAGCAGTAGGACATCATCTTCTTAGTTCTTAATTTCATATTTGCATCAAACCATGGTATTGAAGCTATCAACGAGAAGTACTAGTTGGCTTAAAACGTTGAGACTATATTCATTTTCCATAAGCATAAGCCAACATGCAATGTCTTCAACGACACCAACAACAACTTCAAGTTCGTTATCTGGAAGAATCATCTCTTGATGTTCACTATAAGGAAAAATACACAAACAACATCTACAATCATTTTATTAAGGATTTTAGAATACAATATTACATTAATGGATTTATCTGCGGTCCAAGACAAACTATACTATGTCTTCGATAATCTTTTCTATGCATTCAGCTGTACGGTCATTTGATGTCATGTTACCTGATGTCAGTATAAAAGGACCAGGGTAAGTCGACCGTGTCCATGTTACCTGGTGTCAGTATAAAAGGACCATAGTAAGTCGACCGTGTCCATGTTACCTGGTGTCTGTATAAAAGGACCAGGGTAGGTCGACCGTGTCCATGTTACCTGGTGTCTGTATAAAAGGACCAGAATAAGTCGACCGTGTCCATGTTACCTGGTGTCTGTATAAAAGGACCAGAGTAAGTCTACCGTGTCCATGTTACCTGATGTCTGTATAAAAGGACTAGGGTAAGTCGACCGTGTCCATGTTACCTGATGTCAGTATAAAAGGACCAGGGGAAGTCGACCGTGTCCATGTTACCTGGTGTCTGTATAAAAGGACCAGAATAAGTCGACCGTGTCCATGTTACCTGGTGTCTGTATAAAAGGACCAGAGTAAGTCTACCGTGTCCATGTTACCTGATGTCTGTATAAAAGGACTAGGGTAAGTCGACCGTGTCCATGTTACATGATGTCAGTATAAAAGAACTGGGTAAGTCGACCGTGTCCATGTTACCTGATGTCAGTATAAAAGGACCAGGGAAAGTCGACCGTGTCCATGTTACCTGGTGTTAGTATAAAAGGACAAAAATAAGTCGACTGTATCCATGTTACCTGATGTCAGTATAAAAGGACAAGAGTAAGTCGACCGTGTCCATGTTACCTGGTGTCAGTATAAAAGGGCCATGGTAAGTCGACCGTGTCCGTGTTACCTGGTGTTAGTATAAAAGGACCAGGATAAGTTTACCTTAACCATGTTACCTGGTGTTATATTAAAAGGACCAGAGTAAGTCGACCGTGTCCGTGTTACCTGATGTCAGTATAAAAGGACCAGAGTAAGTCGACTGTATCCATGTTACCTGGTGTCAGTATAAAAGGACCAGAGTTAATCGACCGTGTCCATGTATTGACTTTCAGTGTAAAAAAAACTATAAAATCGTTTTTGACCAATTGCCAAAGGATACCGCGGACCAAATCTTAACAAAAGAAAAGACTCTCTGTTTTATTATTATTTTTGTTATTACGGTTTCCCTAAGCCCTGAAGTTATTGACCAAAGACGTGAAAGTATGCAATATATATATATAATGAACAGCTATGGAAATATAAAGATGAGTTCCTTTTCACACACTTCGAATATTGCAATAGGGACAAGATGCAAATTTTAGCTTCCTGAATATTCATTTTAACATAAGTAAGTTAAAAATATGCAATGCGTTCGCACATTAATTAGATACAGCCGATTTGCTCATTACACTTGTAAGAAATTATATATATATAAATATCAGCAACGAATTTTTTTATTGGAAGTTACAGAAAAGGATAATTTAAGCAAGATCCAGACTGTTGCTGTATGTCTTATGCTTGCTTACACACAAGCTGTTATGTGTATGACAAAGTGACGTGTGCTACATCAAGATGCAATTATTTAGTCAATTCATGTACACTGTACATCCATGGTCCTAGATCTGTTCTATCAGATACAATAAACTGAATGTGATTTGGACGTTAAGCAGACGTGATTGTCTGATTTTGCCCTTGCATAAAAGAAGAGACCAAGTCACTTCAATGAAGTGATTAGATTTTACTGTTAATTGAAACGGAAAGTGCCAATATTAAATTGATCATATCACTGTCCGTGTGAAGTAGATTCAGACAATACTATTTATGTGTGTGAGTGTACTTACTGAGAAATATAGTCTGCAGCCCGCTCAAACTTTCGGTACATCGGGGTGCGGAAGATAGTGTAAAGAGGAAGTCGATAGGTCGATTCTCCAAACACCTCTAGATATGTCTTTGTATGCTCCATTAATTCTGAAGTGGCGTTATTCTCAGTTATACAACCAAGCCGGGTGTTAAAGCACAGCATCCCAACCCCTACAACAAGATGTACTTTGTCAACGTCACGTACACAGCAATATTACTTCACATGGACATGAAATAAATTTCACGTGAATTTCATGTGAAGGAATATTACCCGTGTACTGGGGTTAATCAACGAAAATGACACGTCAAATGTTATAGAGACATTTAGAACAATTAAAGTCATAACACTTCATCAGGGCGATAATGCAAAGTCGTTACACATAATGTATCCTCCATATATACCATGTAATCATCGGACAAACGCTATTATTTACAGAGAATAAGACACACATATGCATAATCAATCAGCAAACTTCAATATATATTGTGTTAGATGAAGGACGGATTAGTGATGCTAAGGGTCCAAAATTGGTGATACCGGGTGATTGGTGATACCGGGTGATTGGTGATAAAGGTAGAAGCAAATGTCAGTATCCGGATTAAGAGATGCAATACACTTTGTATCTCCATTATTCAATGCACTCTGTAATTTTAATTTTTGGTTTGAAAAAGTACATTGTGTATATCATGAATCGGGCCAGTATTAAGATGACTTAAAGCGTGCCATACTGGTTATGGCAAGCCTCTTTGACTTAAGTCAAAAGCAGTTGCTACCACCTGGTAACATACAAGCTGCCGTAAACACCTGGTAGCATACAGGTTAAAGTAAACCTCGGGGACTAAAGTTCACCTAGCAGTGCCTACCACCTGGTAACATACATGTTATGGGAAGTCTCGGGGACCAAAGTCCACTAATAGTATCTTCCACCTGTTAATGTACACTTGTAGAGATTATGGCAAGTTTCATAGACTAAAGTTCACCAGTAGTATCTACCACCTGGTAACGGCCTGGCATGGCAAGCCGCGAGGACTTATGTCAACCAATAGTATATACCACCTGGTAACATACAGGTTATGGCAAGCCTCGGGTACTAAAGTCCACCAGTAGTATCTACCACCTGGTAACATACATGTAACAGTAAACCTCGGAGACTAAAGTCCACCAGCAGTGCCTACCACTTGGTAACATACTGGTTATGGGAAGTCTCGGGGACCAAAGTCCACTAATAGTATCTTCCACCTGTTAACGTACATTTGTAGAGGTTATGGCAAGTTTCATAGACTAAAGTTCACCAATGGTATCTTCCACCAGGTAACGGCCTGGCATGGCAAGCCGCGAGGAATTATGTCAACCAATAGTATCTACCACCTGATAGCATACATGTTATGGCAAGCCTCGGGGACTAAAGTCCACCAGTAGTATCTACCACCTGGTAACATACATGTAACAGTAAACCTCGGGGACTAAAGTCCACCAGCAGCGTCTACAACCTGGTAACATACATGTTATGGCAAGCCTCGGGGACTAAAGTCCACCAGTAGTATCTACCACCTGGTAACATACATGTTATGGCAAGCCTCGGGGACTAAAGTCCACCAGTAGTATCTACCACCTGATAGCATACATGTTATGGCAAGCCTCGGGGACTAAAGTCCACCAGTAGTATCTACCACCTGGTAACATACAGGTTATGACAAGCATCGGGGACTAAAGTCCAACAGTAGTATCTACCACCTGGTAACATACAGGTTATGATAAGCCTCGGGGATTAAAGTCCACCAGTAGTATGCTCCACCTGCAAGCTCAAAAGACTGAACAAAGACATATGTACAAGATATTTGTACTTTTAAATACAACCGGATAATTCATAGCAACTATTTATAGAGTTGTGATATTTGCATTTGTCTTCTCTTCGCCCACAGAGCTGATTTTACTAAAAGCAATGATATTCATATATACGTATATAATTATTACCTTACCCTCGGCTGTATATTCCATCAGTTGGTCGGGTAAATTGTCTAACCGGTCCCTTTGTTCAAACTTTGCTACAAATTCATCAGCAATTTGGCTAATGCGACTGGCGTATTTGGTCATAGCCTTTGGTCTCATCATCGACTTTTGTGTTGGACTCCGTAGCGCGTACCACTCCTCACCCTTTCTTGTGACCAAAATAATGAATGGTTATATTACAAGATGTAACAGCGAAACATCAACGACAACATTTTAACAAGAGGTCCACAGACCTAAACAACCATCTGATTATTAAGACTTTTAGCAGTTTAGCAGGGAGAAGGATAGCTTTGATATTCACAGCGCTTTCAGTAAAACCTCACTACAATTGTTTTCCATAATGACGTCAAAAAGCATTTAAAGCCACACTTAAGGTCATTTAA
The DNA here is from genome assembly GCF_902652985.1 of Pecten maximus. Taxonomy (NCBI): domain Eukaryota; kingdom Metazoa; phylum Mollusca; class Bivalvia; order Pectinida; family Pectinidae; genus Pecten; species Pecten maximus. Next base: position 37,504,218 of record NC_047025.1, read on the forward strand.
CCTTTTGACCCTTCTCCTTGGTCCCTATGGGTCAAGTAAACCTTACTTATTTCAGTTATCTATTTCAGTCCAAATTTAGTTGAAAGTAGCAAATTTTCTTTTGAGACCCAACACCTCTGTGCGCAGGGAACAAACCAACCATTTATAAAAGAAAAGACTGTCCTCCGAAAATCATGCTTCAAACCACATTTACTTGAATCTACTCAATGTTCAGCATTAAGGAAGAGTACGATGTAAAATCATCATTTTAGATAATTTCGCTTTTTGGAACACGCCTCTCTGTCCCCAGGGGTCGAACCAGAAGAAATGATTGCCCTCCTCAATAAAGCTGCAGACCAAATATGACTAATGAGGTGTTTTAAAAGGAATCGTTAACAGACATCGAATTGTGGACGGCGAATGAAGCTTGATGGGAGTATGTTATCTTAATCCTTCGAGTCATATGATCTTAATATTTCATGGATGTCAATCTTGAGTGTAAACTGTGGTATTGGTTTAAGTAAAATCAAATATCAACTAACAATGTAACAAGACCCGCTCTTGCTCCCTTTCGGCGATCGTAGGTGTTTGCAATGAGAGTGACTCCTCGGTATGGAAACTTGGACTCCGATCTAAAAACAGCGGCAATGTCGTCAGGGTCATTTACACAGACAAGCCAGCCCTTTCCTGCTCGGATCCTTACAAGAGGTCCATATTGCTCGTGGTAACTTTCAAAGAGTTCCGACAATTTCCGAATGTCATAATTTGCTGTAAATAAATCATACTTTAACGGTTAACGTAAACTGATACACACATATAGTCGTAACGAATCTTAAAATATATATGACCAATGAAGTTATGAAACATAACAAACTGAAAATGAAAAAAATATAAATTCTTAATAAATATGATTTCAAATAAATCGGTTTTATATCATATACTATGGAAGTTTTATGACTGAGAATATTTTCAATTATGTGACATCGTTAAAAAAATCATCAGCCATTCTGTACATGGTTAATGATGGTAATGACAATAAGCTAAGGCTCAATATTGGATACATTTCTGTATTTTGGCTATAATTCAACCTAGTTAATATATATCAGCTTTAGAACTGATTAGTATCTAAGATAATGTAATAAAAGATTTAGCCATTATTACCGATTCACCATCTTGACAATATACTTCTATCGCCGTCATTAACTTGTAAACTACCCGATGACAGATATTTAGCTTGTTAACTTCCGGACAACGGATATCTGGCTTGTAAACTACCCGACGACTGATATCAGGATTGTTAACTTCCATACGACGGATATCTTGCTGGTTAACTTCGCGATGACGGGTATCTTAAGTACGTGTATTTTAAGTATCATGGTGATCGTAGAATCAATATTATACTTGCAATCTAGGAATTGAACTAGTAATCTCAATAATGATCTTTTAATTGTCACCTTAATGACAGTTCAACCTGCCTTTGTGGTTTTCCAAATGAAGATAGTTATCATTATTTTTGTACTGTCCCCTTTATTCTAACCCAATATAACTTCTTTTCAACTCTAATTCTGAACTAGATAGCACCATTCCACTAGCTATCCGAACTTTATTACACGGATCTGAAACGCAAATCTTATCACAAACAAAATTATTTTAGAGAAGGTTCAATGTTACGTCAGAGATACAAATCGTTTTACCTAAATAATTTTCAAACTGCAATTTATACATAATGTCAGGATAAAAGACTTACTTCTATATTGTGATTATTTATTTGATATGGTACGGTCTGCTATTTTATAACAATTGATCACTTTCATATACTCATAATAATTTGATATAGTATTGTATTGACGTGTATGTACTGTTATTATCACTGTAGGGACAGGGTTTGTATAGGCTATACATGTTGTCTTATTGCAATTGTAGAAAAGATTTGCAAAATAAAATCTGGCTTAATAAATGTCCGTTAATGCTGTGAGCTATTTGCTTTTAACTTTTTCTGTCGAGCATCACATTCTCTCCTTTGCGAATAACAATAGTATTCGCAATACTTACTGAACGGCTTTAATTCAAACATGAGTCCAATATATGGCAGGGCGGAAATCCCAGATGGACCAGGAATGGCTTCAAATGGTTGTATACCCGTTATATCATTGGCGTCAAAAACAGTACGTATAGAACATAGTCGTTCTCGTGGTATTAACCTTCGGAACAGACTGTAGTAGAAACATGAGAATGATGCGGTAAGTGCATGGTAACAGATTAAAAGTTTAATGAGGCCCTAACACACAACGTTCATAGATTAGCAAGTGGTTTGTTTTTTCATTTTCAAAATTGATCCCTATATGACATGTTATTACCGCCTAGACAGTCTACAGGTAGAGGGACAAACAAAACCACATGACTACTGACATATCAACGAAATCGTATTCCTAACCCAAAAATCGATATAAAAAAGGCAAAATATGAAAACAAACTATTTAAGTGGCAATTTTTCCAAAATAAAAGGACGATAAGACCATATATAAAGGTAGATATCTTCTGCTTCCTCTGATTCATCTATGACACCACCCTTCAAATTTAGGTCAAATGCGGAATATGTTACAATGTTAAAATGAGAGTTAAGGTGGTGACAACAGAACCATTAGATACAATAGGCATCAGTTCCGCACTGTCACACAAACACTAACATCAGCCTCCCAAAAAATATATACTCACCAATCGCAAAGAAAAATCAAAATAGAATACCATAATTCCTATACTTACCGCATTTGGAAGCGCATTGTAGGGGAGGAATAGTGTGTACTGTTGTCAATAACGTGTATCTAGTAACGAAATCATGTCGGTCAGCACACTTGTAGTGTCGTAATCTGGGAAAAAAAGAAAGGTAATTTTGAATGGAAGGCCGCGTGTCATTTAGACCAAAAGTCTCAGTACCGCCATTGCTTTTGAATGATATCATCTGAGATTCTTAAACATCAGACAGGTGTGAATTATATCATCTGAGTTTCTTCCGTAAATACAGCCGGCACGCAATAACGTAACGTCATCATTTTATGTTGAGCAACCAAGTCGTAAATGATGACGTTATAAATTTTGACGAACATTCCAATGAGCATTGAAGATGGCGCGACGAAAAACTTTCATAAAAACTTATGTTTGGTTGCAAATATGTGAAAAAAATAATCAATCAAGGGTCTGTTCGGCGAACAAGGATATCTCAACCTTCGTGTAAGAGTTTAGCTGGCCAGCACTCGGCATGACTCGTGCTGACTGGCCAAACTCTTACACTCGGGTTGATATATCCCTGTCCACGGAACATACACATAATATATTATATTATTCTCTTTCGTCGCCTTCCGTGGACAGGGATTTTTCATTCGTTACATTCCGAAGCTGTTACATTCGGGTTGAGATATCCCTGGAAACGACCTATGTTATATTGGTTCCCGTGTTATCTTTTGTAGCCGGTGGTTCCTCAATCGGAGAGTCAAACAGACAAGCATTCAACTCATACACTCACTTGACCGACCAGATCATTTGATCGGACATTTATAAATAATTTATTAAAAGAGAGTTCAGTTTATATGTTTTCGTTTTTAGATAATTTCATTCAGATTATACCATCATGGATTTAAAATAAGATACTGATTTTAATTGTTGAACATATACGTCCGGAGATTACTTTACATACAATATACAGAGCTGAGATAGTTGATGCGTTACCAGATTTGTATAACACTCTCAGGTAACGAAAACCTACCACGTTTTCAATGTCAGGGATATAAGAATAAAAGGTAACAATACCTGTACCTAAAAATATGTATCCTCATATATCATCCTAGACCAAGTAGACATTACCTTATATACAATTCCATATTATCTGATGACTGAATTGACCCACTTCATCATCACTGACCTAGTAACACGTTTTTTAGATGGGGTTAATGTGATGCATAAACATATGTATTCACGTGGTATTCACACGTGTTATGTTTAGCTTACATAAATGATCGAGATCAGTCATGCGTAACGTTCAAAATAAGCTGCCGTCTTACCTTATAGGGACATTAGGAAATAGGTGACACTACAGCTAGCTAGTTACAACCGACTATGACTGGCTACCGAGGTAATAGCTTAGCCTTGATCTAATAGAAGGGTTCTCAGTTTTATTTATTATATCGTCACCATTATTATTGGCAGCCGATACCACATATATTATTTAATACCCCTACTTCTCAAGGTGCAAGGTCAGTTTTAGTTAGCTAGTTCAACTCCCAACTGCTAAAATGGCTTTTCGGTTAAACTCTACTGTTAAATATATTCATTTTTGAGGATCAGTTGAACGAAACGACCTTACTTATATCCGTCACAGCGGAGTTGGTCAATATAGAAAAGGGGATTGGAAAATAGAGAAATTATTCGAGCGTCGGCAAGGCCAAGGGGAACAACAATGGCGGGCATTGGTCGACAACAAACAATGACAAACCCTTAGATAGCTCAAGTCGGCAACCGGGAAACTTATTCTAGACGGAATGGAATGCAAGATAATTTCTATACACAGAAGTTCTTTTTTTATTATAGAAAGAACTAGAGCTGTGATATCCAGCCACTCCACAGAAGGCGGAATCAGTATTGAGGGCCTAGTGACACTCATGTCGAAGATAGATGAGCAATTATCCATCACCATGAGAAATACCAAGACGATAGATTAGAATTTGAACACAATAGAAGCCGCCAAGGAACATTTAACATCCAAAGTAAATATCCTAGAGGTAGACCAAATAGGATCAAGAAACAAAGTATGGAACTCGAACAGACCACAGCAGGTCCGGTCTGAGCAATCTAACCGAAAACCTGAAAGAGATGTAGAATCAAGCGAAAATATTTAGGGACGCACTATTGAGAATATTATTTGACACAGTACAAATTATTCTTTACTGGCCTACGTTCATGAGCAGCTTGGCAAAAACACGGAGGGTAACTAGCGAACGTGCACAGATATCAGACGTTCGTTAAAGAAAATATACAATACTGATGTTCAGCTGCATGGGGAGCCAGTTTGAATAAATAAGCAACTGCCGGATGCCATGGTGGCACGTCGGATGAGACTAGTACCCTAGCTTCATGACGCACTTCAAAGGTCAATTTATCCTATCAAATCAATTAGGAACAAGCTGTGTGCGGAGAGGAAATCTTTATGAAGACATTGAGGTTATCAACTTGCAAAAAAGGGAACATTCCATCAACGAAGTTGATAGTGTGACACCATTCAACTGTCACAACAAAAGAAACCGCCCTTCATCATCTGCTTCACCACCTTATGGACCAGCATTAGAACAATCCCCGTCGAAGTCACCGCCTACCTAAAGGCGGCACGTAGGAGAAAGCGCCCCGCGTGACTTCGATCAGCAAAACCCATTACCGCAACATCATGATCCTGTAACGGTTGGTTAATAGGACAGTGTGGGCAATATATCTATACTGCCATGGAATGTTTATAGAAGGATAGACGATTAACTGAACTCAGACGAATTCGTGAATATAGTAGATAAGCTTTACTTATAGTAGATAAGATAGTACTGCTTGTGCTGTGTACTCTCTCATTCATGTTTTCGCAATTAATCTAGCCGTATTTAAGATATTTTGAATATAATCTATTGCTACTACATGTGTTCCCTTGATTTTAGGTATTTACAAATAATGATTTAACATTTTCATGTATGAGAACAATTGTAAATGTACTTTTATTATATCTCATATCGATTAAGCATTTCCAAATAGACCGTTTAAAAGAGAGTATTGTTGTATTGAGAAGAACAGCCAGATTTTTATTTCCCTTGATGTCCTAGAATCACAGTTTCTAGTGTTATCATTTCTTCTCTAAATCCTGGAATATTGTATAATGTTTCTTAAGAACACATGGTCATAAAAAAGGTCTTCGATTTGCGACTTGCAAAAGTGGCATAACCCATTTGAATTACCATATCTAATTATCTTTTATTCTATTTTATTATATTATATGTTGTGGACACACTTCCATGGTAACGCTTTTATTTGCGTTGTGGTGATAGTATTTTTTATGTTGTGCCATATCCCTTCCCAATTAAGTTGTTTTTGAAATTCTATTTATTTTTACTAGGTCTGATAACGGAAAATTAATCTTGGATATATAACAGTTGTAAATTAGAAATTGTAGATCAATTACTTGGTACCCTCTTGTACTAAAGTGGGAGCTCAGGAAAAAACTCAGCGAAAAGTAGCTGAACAATGTAAAAAAGGACTCTTTTCAATAACGATGCCGAAAACACTTCTTTAATTTCAAAATAAAATTATCAATATTTGATACATACGCTAACAATATTCTAAATCATGGTTGTAAAATATGGTGTAAGTATAAGGCTCTAGAGGTTGAAAACATACGTAGATAGATATTAGATAAAATGAAGAATACAGTTAATTGTATATTGAAAGCATGTTATAATGAAATGGAAACTAACAGTTGGTTGGATGATTAGCATAAAACAATATTTAAAAAAGACTTGGATATGTATGGGATCTCGATGATGTAAACAAACCTATTATACCGGTTTTTGGTTTAGGAAAGATCAGTATATAATTTCAAACAAGACTATTCAGCAAAATTCAATAACTAATTTTCAAGTCAAGCTCAGCTTTTTAGATATGGGAAAAGGTAGATATCAAAATAGCGATCGCAGAAATAGAGTATGCACCTTGTGTGATGTGGAAGATATATTATTTGAATTTTATTTCATTTTTAATTTTCTACATTTCGAGGCATTGCGCATATCTCTTATAAAACATTATACTAGGAATACAAGTGTATTTATGCTAGTGCAATTACTAACGACGGATAATTAAAGGGAAATAGCAAACCTAGGGAAATATATACATGTAGATCTCGGTACAGAGTAAAGAAAACTTACACTCAACAATATGAAGATATGTCTACACTGGGGAGTGAACAGAGAGTGCACGTATGTCTTCTGTGTAGTTATATCTTTGTGTATTTGTGTTGTATGTACATGTACATGTATGTATTGATTTAAACTGATGAGTTATATGACTCAAGGTAAGTGTACTTCCACATTACTTGATAATTGAAATGACCGGTTTCATCGTCACTGATATAGTAATGCGATTTTTAGATGTGGTTAATGTGATTTTCATGCAAATACATGTGAATACATGTGTTATTCACGCATGTTGAGTTTAACTTACATAAATAATCGGGATCGGCCATACACGTGTTATTCACGCATGTTGAGTTTAACTTACATAAATAATCGGGATCGGCCATGCGTATCATAATAAACAAAATTAATGGACGTCTTACCTTACGGGGCCGTTAGGAAATCGGCAGTAAATACTACAGCAAGCTGGTTACAACCGACTACGACTGGCTACACTTAGCCTTGAACTAATGGATGTGTTCTCAGCTTCATCCTCATATCTGCGCTAAAACTCACGTGATAATTACCAGCTGGTACCACAGATAGTACTAATGTATTTCATACACTGCAAACCTCCACTTCTCAAGATGCTATTTCAGTTTCAGTTAGCATATAATGATGTGATAGTTTCATGGCGACAACGTGCACCAAATAACACTAGTACTGATGGGTTCGAATTTGAATTTTGTTAACGCGAAATGTTGATGTTTCGTTTTATAATGTAAAAATAAAATGTTCACACACATTGATACCTGGGTTATTTTTGTAGCCGATTTTAGAGCTTTTGGCCTCAATCTGGTCAAATGGATTATCAGCAATATCAGAACAATGGTTCTCAGCATGGTTCTTTATTTATTATGAACTTTGCTTCAAATTCATTGTAACTGTTGTTATTTTGCTATATTTTTTACCAAGAGACAGTAGTTGCTATCAATATCGATAATTATAGTGTTTCTAGTAATAAACATCCAACGTACAGTTGTATGGTCGGTACCAGTACCCATGTTTGATCATACTTTCCTTTTGACTTACTACACAATATAAACGCAAATGAGCGCACCAAGCAATTTGACAAGACATGACCTGGCAGTCTTAGAGATAGCCTAGCATTAAACGTATATCGATCAATGAAACTGATAAAGAAAGCGATGTTGTCATCATATTATGGAACAGGGATTCTATGAGAAATATGTATTGGTAGTTATGGTAGAAAAATCCCGCAAAAATAAACCAGACATACACAAGAGAGTTTGTTTTGGAAGCACCAAACCTAATGTTGAAAAAGAACACTTCTATAACAAACAAAAACGAACAAATAATCCATGAAACGAGGCAATTGCCAATCCAGTTTACAAAATGTAATAATAAATTAAATGGAATTTTGGAGAATTTTTTGTCCAGTATAAGAGAGCCTGAACACCCAAAAAACAGATTATTATATTAATACAATTTCACAGAAAATAATAAATATTGTGTCTCAAAATGTTAAGACCCTGGGCGCGATAACTGCCAATATAAAGATAGTGTGGGAATATTTTATTGTTGAATGTATATTGCGTGCCCGTGGAAAAGTGCATACACAGCAAAATCCTGGGACGCAGAAAAATAAAATTAAACGATCCCTCGGATATATGCCGAAATGAACGTTTAGTTGTTGTTGTTTTTTTTTTTTTTGTTTTTTTTTTTGTTCTATAAATTAAAGACACAGAAGATACAATTTATTGTGTTAATGATATGTTTATTGTCTAAATAATACCTTACACTTTGTATTTGCCTTACCTTATTATGCAATTTCTACCTTTGTAAAAATGATTTACCCAACAGACCTTTTAAATTCGTGAACATAACTGAGGTATTATACTCAATATGTTTCTTCTTCTTGCTACCCGTAGCTCGAATTTATCCTTACACCTTCAATGTACTTTGGTTAGTTGATACCTCTTGTATTCCAAGACACCCTGTACCCGGAAATGCCTAAACTATAACTATTTGAGTATTTATACCAGATTTTTTAAAAATACATTAAATAATGTAACATTTAAACTTACGTTTTCTTAACAAAATCAATCAATCAATATCTGTAACAATGCACAAAGTACTAAAAGTCTAACAGTTAAAATTCTTAAAGTCATTCCAAAGCTTCTGAATATTTTGCTAACATATCTCATGAACAATTTTGTAGCTGCTAGATATCTTAGAACGCAAGTTGCTAAAGTCAAGATAGGTCAGTATAAGACAGTTATATAAAGTCTATGAACATTTTCTGGTGCCCATATATTGTACCATACCTACAGACTTATTCTGTCCAATCTCAATGGATGTGTGTCCACTCAAAATAACTCAACAGCAATTAACCTACACGGGGATGGCTTATTATTTTTTATACAAAGATTTTAATCCTCCAGAACATGAATACATCGGAAGGCTGCCAAGGTTGGGGCCTTTGGGTCAGGCTTCAAGATATGAGCAATGTCCCCACACAGGAGGGCTCTCGCTCGCCACACAACTGACACATATCATACTCTCTCACAGAAACATGACCATATAACACAAACAACTTACAATCATTATCTCACTCAGTCTATCAATAAATGATAAATAGCAAACAGTTTTCTGAAAAAAAATTATCCAACACACATAGAATAAAATAAACATATGCAAATATATTGGCTAGAATTAAGTAAACCCATGGTCAGATAACACAAGTATAAATAAAAATGTGCTAATTATATCTATTAACATCTTTTACTTTGTTTGGAAACACAAGATTTAATCATGAAATGCTAAATGTCTTATTGTATATACATGTACATTTATGTAGCATTTCATTTTAATGTAAGCTTAAGTTATTGAGAAAATAATTGCTGGAAGTCTTCCCATGTTTGAATACAACTAGAAATGTATATTTTTGTACATTTCTGTTATGTATGCTTTCAATTCATTGATATGCATGTCTGATGTTTTTTCTGATACAAGATAAATGTAGTATTTTGAGTATATTAATATAAAATTGCTTGGATTTATTTCGTTTTTGATCAGTTGTCGATATACAGAATAGAATGTTGTTGATATTTAGTGTTAGCTTTCTTTGTGTTTTTTTCAAATACTCAAAGTTCAATATTCCTCCAGATTTTTCTAGCTTTCTCGCAGTTCCAAAATATGTGTTCTACAGTTTTATTCTGATAGTTGTAAAGATTGCAAGTGTCATTTGGAGTTTTGTTTAGTAATTTCAAATCTGTATCTTTTGTTGTGGTGAATGCTATTATATAATGCTGTTTCCAAACTTCTGGTGTCTATTGTGTTGATCTGCCAACTTTATCTCTGCTGTGTTTCTTGAAATATTTGTTTTATTTAATGTTTTATACATATATTGACTCCCCTTTTTATTTCTAAGTAGTATCTGTATGTGGTAAGGTATAAATGGTATATCAAATGGTTCTGTTGATTACATTATTATGTTCTTCATTCTATATTGTTGTTGTATTGCCCGACACAGTTCCCTAAACAATAATAAATTATTTGACTGTATTCTGAATATGTTTTTAAATTCTCTAAAATTTAAAAATTCCCTCTTCAGACATAGGATCACATACATTGTTAATACCTTTCTCATACCATTCCTTGCAAAAAAAAACTAATCTATTATCTATTTGAAATAAACAATTGTCCTATAAAGGAGATTTTATTACATCATTACAATTTTGTGGCTCAATTGTGTTTGTTACCTTATTCCAAGCTATAAAAACATCTTTCCAAAATAGATTTCGTGTTCCTATCTTTTTTTACATCATCATATTTACTATTACAGTTTTGTCTTTCAAACACATTAATCCATCACTTGCATGCGCTATCAGCAATCTGCGGAGCGATGTTGTTTTTGAATTGATAATGAAATTTTCAATATTCAACATTTTTAATCCCCTTCACTATAATCTTTATCGACTGTATTTCTTTTTACTTTATCAACATTTGATTGTTTTTGGAAGTGGTGTTAAGATATTTATATAAAACCGATTAAACACAATCCAGCTGGAAGAGGTTTGAGTGTTGCTGAACTTGGATGGGTATCTCGTTTCGCCCTAACACGCATCTCACATGATTTCAGTCTAATACTATGGTATGTGCGTTAAATTGTATTTTGCTCTGCTGTAAGTCCATCGTGGTAAGAAAGCAATATCTCATTCTTTGGAGACTTTAAAACTACTAATGTTTAACGACTCTCACTTTTCACCATTTTCCTTGTGGATAAAATAAATGATATAAAACACCATTATTAATCAAAACGTCATTTGATTCACTTCAACAGTATAGGCTAGCTTCTGTTCCCCATGTAGTGTTCTACTTTTAAGATACTCTTTCATAGGTTTTAAACCGGCACCTTTGAGTTGAATATTCCTCATCTTCTCAGCGCTCATGGCTGCAACTGATTTTGTTTTTAGTTTGTATCCACATTTGTCCTGATCAACCCTGTAATCGAGACATTCGTCTGGCTAGTGTAACGTGTATACCATTTTACCAAATTGGTTGTCACTGGACTTATGTATCGATGTTACTACTACCTCATGTACCTTGTCATTTTGATCATCTTCCTTTTGAAGATATCCTCTACGTGAAAGACTGTCAGCATAAGAATGCTGTTCACCTGACTTGCGTTTAACTACAAAATTGTAACCATGGAGCAACAAGGCCTATCTGGTAACACGACCAGCTTTTAATATTCTGTAATGTCTTAATATCCATAGTACACATGATGGTACATGTTTCCACCACTAAAGCAAGACCTTCTAAGTCTGTAATATCCTAGTTCTTTAAGTTCTTTTCTGCTTTTTGAAGTGCTCTACCACCGTAAGCCATGACTATTCCTTTTCCATCTCTGTTTCCCTGACTGAATATATAACCAATGGCTTTAGCTGACGCATATGTATAGAGTATGGATTGATGTCAGAATCACAATACGCCAGTATAGGTGCAGTTGTCAGACTTGTTTTGAGTGTTTCAAAAGCTGACACGCAATCCTCTGTTCACCTTAGTGCACCTCTGTTTTTAAAGCTCATTGAATGGAACTGATATTGATGCAAAACATTTGACAAACTGGCGACAGTAATTACCATCACTAAAAATGGCCGAACATCATGTGGTGATTTTGGGACAGGATATTCAGTAACTGCATTTAGTTTCTCTGAATTGATGCTAATGCCTCTTGTCGAGAAAATATGTCCAAAGTTATTCATTCAGACACAGCAAAATTAAATTTTACTGGTTTTCGATGGAGATTTGCCTAACGTAACATGTCAAAGAACTTCCTTAGGTGATCTACGGGGATCTGCCAGAAATCTGGCCTTAAATCTAAACTTCAATAAAACTAAACTTTTGCTTGACCTATGGTATAGGATGTCCTCAAAGCGTAGTATAGGAAAACTCATTGGTTTTTGTCACCTGATTTACTTTTTTATTTGGTTAATAGCAAATAGTTATTCACACCTCGCTCTCTTCACCAGGACAACAAGACTCTGCCAAGATGTATTGGCCTCTTCAATGATGTTGTGGTTCAGTATCTCTCTGGTTTGTTTTTCTATTTTTTTTTTTTTTTTTTTTTCTAGGTGAAGTTTGGTAAAATCTTTGTTTTATAGGTTTTGATTCACCTGCATCTTTGCCATGGAAATAGAGATTTGTACTACCTAATTCACTCATGTCTTTTGTTAAAACATCTCTAGTTGACTTTTCTACTCTGTTGTGAGATCAAATTTTTCTATATTGATACCTATGTCGTTAGCTTTTTCAATATTCACCCTGTCTGTGTAATTTTACCTTCTTTGGTTTAGTATTCATGCTAACAACTGAGGTCATTTCTTCATTTTCTTCTTTTAAAGGAAGATTATCAAAATCATTATGTTTTATCTGCTTTACTATAGCAATAGACTGCTTGCCTTTTTAGCTCTACCATTTCGTTCGATGGATTTAACACTTGGTAAACAATGGTATTGTTTATAGCTGTAGAAATACACCTTGCAACCATAATATTCAGTTTTGATGGTGGAGTTGACAAGGGTTCCTATTTGAAATTTCTGACACATCGTAAGATGCCCAATAGCTGTTAATATAGTTATCTGGCCCTTGATGACAATGTCACTCCCACCTGTACTATGTATGTGTGGCAGGTTTTAAATGTAAATAGTATACATAGTGATATACTTGCCTTCTAGCTTTGCTTAGTTGGTAGAATGGCGGACCAGTAAGCCTACGGCCACTGGTTCGACCGCGATGGAGGCACACTACTCTATTTCCTGTTGCAGTTAATGCCGTTGACAATATAGTTGCACGATATAGGAGAATGGGAGGCTTCGTTGGAGACAGAACTTGGGCTATGTGTTCGGGGGCAAACATATTTGAAAGAGGGGAGTAGTATAGCAGGTTTTAATTGTAAATAGTGTACATATTGAAAAGGTCACCTTCTAGCTTCGCGCTAGCGAGAATTTCCCCTTGGCTCAGTCGGTAGAGCGGCGGACCAGTAAGCCGAGGATCGCTGTTTCGATCTCCAGTGGCCGAACACTACTCTTTTGCCTGCTACCTACCTAATAGAGCTTTGATTTTTCTAATGGCTCAGCACAAAATCCTTAAAGCTGACAGTGCAAGTTAAAAAGCATCCAATTGAAATTTAAAACAAAAAAAAACCTGTACAGATTTCCAAAAATCGCTTCCGAGACAATCCCCAGTTATGGTAGTGTCGTATCTAAGGACGGGCAGACATTTTTCTTTTTTGTTATGCGTGGATACAACCAAGCCGCCGCTGCTATAAAAAGAACGTGCTTCGTCACACTCGCATTCACTCTAACCTCTGGTGTTCACGGTGACACACCTGTATCTTCTACACTATATCTGTACACCACGTGACCTACAACTGTATTCGCGAACGACACCAAACAGAAGCACTTACCTGTAACTTGAGCAGAAAGATGGTCAGTGTCAGTCAATTATCTTTCAAATCTTGTTGAAAATAAAGTCTCCAAATAAATGCTTGAAAATGCATAACGAATTAATCCCAAATACACCCGTACTCTATCCATCTTCTCACGTGTTTTTCGTGGGTGCAGCCATTTTCATAACTAGTGAACAGTCCGAGGAGTTCTGATTTTTACTCGTATCCTACACTAGTACTCCTCGGATGCTTTCCTATTGTCTACACTACACTAGGGCTGTTGTGCGGTTTTATCACGTTTTAATTGCGTTATGGCACGTGCACAAATAATACATTTGTACGAAGACACGGAAAATATTTCGATGGAAACTATGGATATAATGATGTAACAGTTGTAAAGTTGTTCTTGCTGCATATCCCACAGGAAAGACTCAGGTAGGAATTTACTCATATTTACTCTGTTTATAATTTCATTAGGTACATGTTTTGTTGGGGCCCAAATAGTTTGTGTTGTCAATACTTTCTTTTCTTTCTTTTATTGTAAAATAAAATATTTATGTATATATATAAAGTTACCTCTTCAAATTCCATATTCAAGCTCCGTTATGTGAACAAAAACTCATTTATGTTTGTATTGAGAACGTATACTATGTATAATGGAGAGATGTGTCGCTATGCGCGTGTATCAATAGACTGATACTTGTCTCAATGAACGCACGCGCTTTTATAGCGGCTCGTATCTACGCATTACAAAAAACAAAAATGTCTGCCCGTCCTTAGATACGACACAACCATAATTGGGGGATGTCTCGGAAACGATTTTTGGAAATTTGTACATGTATTATTTTTTTTAAATCTCAATTGGATGCTTTTTAACTTGCACTGTCAGCTTTAAATTGTTAACAAATTAACCTATAAACATCACACTCCGTTAGTTCTAGTATCTAGCAAAGCTAGTAAAAATGTTTACTATATATTTGTGAAAAGAGCACGTGAGCTATTTTATTTTCAGAGTTAGTCTTCGAACTTTTACGTGATAGTTATCTGTCGATAATGTTTCGATTCATGAGTAAAATGATTGGCTGACGTTTTTACTGCCCTACAGGTTACCTTGATATGGCCAACTGTTTGAAAAACAAAACACCTTTTTAAGTAGCTTTAAACCGACAACTTTGTGCAATATGCTGATACTCACCACAGTGTCTGCATGGCACATCGCTTTGCTGTTCTTGTTTATGTTTTATTGAATCTCTAGTTCACCTGGCATTGTCTCACCTTGGTTTCACAGAATGTACCATCAGAGTTCCCTTTTAATTCAGCAAGCTCCGGCTAGAGAGCGGCTATTACATTCTTTAATAAGGAGTCACTAGTGCTATCATGCTGCTCCATGGCTTCTCACATTCGGCCGTACTTCATAACATCATGTAAAGATTCTGGCTCCTTACTTTGAATAATTAAGTCTGTCTTTTATCTCATTCGATCTACGGTCCAGCTTTATTCCAAGAGTTTGCACTTTCTCAATAAATGGCATTACAGCGCAGTCTTCCTGTTCACTCATCACATATTTGACAATTTCTTTCGGTCATACAATCATGAAAATATCAAATCAATGACAAATGGTAATAGTCGAACTTCCATTAAAAGGTTGTTAGGAAAAATTGTGTCAGTGACTTAGCAATGACACATGAGCAATACTAATTATATCTTAAACAATGGTGGACTTTGTGTTTCCAACAAAAATGGTTCTTTAAAATGACTTATAGAAAAACATTTAAAGCATTATATTTCAATTTCTAGTCAAGTTGGCATGTATAGTCTCTAACTTGCCTCGAACTCCCTGACATTTTGTCTGAAAATGGCCTTCATATCCACCAATGTAAAGTACCAAAAGCCTGTTCAGTATCAATACCCTGGTCCATCAAAATGGACTGTTGAAGTTCTGTTCCATGATATCATGTATAGAGGGGCACCTGTTATATAACTACTGTAATAGTTACATGATATCATGTATAGAGGGGCACCTGTTATATAACTATTGTAATAGTTACATGATATCATATATAGAGGGGCACCTGTTATATAACTACTGTAATAGTTACATGATATCATGTATAGAGGGGCACCTGTTGTATAACTACTGTAATAGTTACATGATATCATGTATAGAGGGGCACCTGTTATATAACTACTGTAATAGTTACATGATATCATGTATAGAGGGGCACCTGTTGTATAACTACTGTAATAGTTACACGATATCATGTATAGAGGGGCACCTGTTATATAACTACTGTAATAGTTACACGATATCATGTATAGAGGGGCACCTGTTATATAACTATTGTAATAGTTACATGATATCATGTATAGAGGGGCACCTGTTATATAACTATTGTAATAGGTACATGATATCATGTATAGAGGGGCACCTGTTGTATAACTACTGTAATAGTTACATGATATCATGTATAGAGGGGCACCTGTTATATAACTACTGTAATAGTTACATGATATCATGCATAGAGGGGCACCTGTTATATAACTACTGTAATAGTTACATGATATCATGTATAGAGGGGCACCTGTTGTATAACTATTGTAATAGTTACACGATATCATGTATAGAGGGGCACCTGTTATATAACTACTGTAATTGTTACATGATATCATGTATAGAGGGGCACCTGTTATATAACTACTGTAATAGTTACATGATATCATGTATAGAGGGGCACCTGTTGTATAACTACTGTAATAGTTACACGATATCATGTATAGAGGGGCACCTGTTATATAACTACCGTAATTGTTACATGATATCATGTATAGAGGGGCACCTGTTATATAACTACTGTAATAGTTACATGATATCATGTATAGAGGGGCACGTTTATAACTACTGTAATAGTTACACGATATCATGTATAGAGGGGCACCTGTTATATGATGTACAGTGGACCTGTTGTATAACTACTGTAATAGTTAAATGTACACGATAATATACAGTAATGTTAATAGGACATGGCATTAACTTAAAACATTTCCTTTTATCTTTTTCAGGTGCAATGCCTTATGCATTTGCATTGGATTAGTTCACCATGGCAGTTCCCAGGCCACTTTGCTACATAGCTGGTTATGTGAAAGCTGACATCACATGTCATCCGAATAAGAAAAAAATGCATGGCGATTGATATTTGTTTATATATATATAAATAAATGTTTATAAACAAAGTATTGTCATTTTGGCGGACTAATCTATCTTCCGCTCACCTTTGCTGTATAAGGTGTTATTCATACAAAGAATACAAAGTTATAATATATAAAATAATCAAAATCTTTTCAATTACCATTATCAACATAAAAGAATGAAAATAAAAAATAATTGCGGCCACTCCTAAAAAAGTGAGCCAATTTATCGCCACCCAATTGTCTTGCTGGTTTTTATTTGGTACACGCGTTTAGAATGAGACAATGCAGCAAACAGAGCTCTACAACATGGAAGTAACATGTCAAATAAAAAATTGATTTGTAAAAGGATCAGCACTTGTCAATGAAAAATTCGAAGAAAGTTTTATTACAGTGGAGGCAAAAATACACAGTAGTCACTGCATGTTGATCTCTGAATATTTAATCCCAATGATATGAAAATTGTAATGTTACAAAAGTATAAGCGGAAATTCAAGTTCACAAAGAGTAAGTAATAGGTCAGTGTATGTATTGCCAAATATCAACTTGGTTTGTTTTTGCCAAATTTAGAACATTTACAAAATGACTTTATGGTAAGCCATAGGTTTTTACCTATTCAATAGTGAAGTATCTACTCAAATACATATATCTCTTTTTTTCATAATCAGGTGTTTGTATTTAGAATACAGGAACATGTTTCTCTAATTTCAATGAAGATATCTCCATTCAAAATACAGATAGATGAAAATGAAGAGAAATAGATATAACTTTATTTTAAATACAGATACAATGTACACGTATTTATACCTTTAGTTTAAATTGATATAACATTATTTAATAACATAAATCTTTAATTTAGATCAGAATATTTGAATTAAATTGATTACTTTAAATATCAAATGGGTAAAATACGTCAGAACGCGGAAATAAAATATTAAAATAGAAGGTTTCCATTAAAATTTGAAATATGGAATAGTATTGGGAAAAGCATACATGAAGAGTTTATCCCTTTCACATTAGACTTATAATCCACTTATGTTTCTTGTAAAAAAATATCAGGGCCTAAAATGTAAATTCAATAGGAAATATAGAAACTGATGTGATTGATAAATTTACAAAAGAAATGTTTTATTTAGTCATATAAATGGGAAATAACTCTTACGAAACTCAACATCTTTCCTTCGTTATAGCGAATTTATATGAATATCTTCGTATTTATTCGTGTAGATTTCAGTTGATAAACATGATATACCGACAGTACATGAGGTGCTTAGGACCGTTTTCAAATATCAGTCCGTTCAGTCAACATATAATCTGAGAATTGGGGGTGAAAAATAATTAAGCAAATTTTCAAACATAGGCTTAAATTTAAGCATATAAAATGTACTCAAGTTTAAGCATCTAGAACGGGGTCAAAAAGTCCCGTGCAAGCGGGGCCTGGCGTCAGTCTGGTTCCTTAGTTAACTTTGTTTTGTTTCCTGCTGGGGTTTTTGTGGCGTTAGTCTGGTTTCTTAGTTAGTTTTGGATTTTTTTGTTTTTTGTTTTTCCCCATGTGTGGCTGGTGTCAGTCTGAGTCGTAAGACTCAAAGTAATAAATGAACTTGAACTTGAACTTGTCTAATTTCTCAGTTTCTTTTGTTTGTTTCCTGCTGGTTTATTCTGGCGTCTGGTTCCTTTTGTTTGTTTCCTGCTGGTTTATTCTGGCGTCTGGTTCCTTTTGTTTGTTTCCTGCTGGTTTATTCTGGCGTCTGGTTCCTTTGCTTATCTTGATACAAAGGGTGATTATCAATGTCGTGACCGTGACATCAACAACTTTTTAGACTAAATATCAGTGATATTATTCTACTCCTGTTTAGCGCTCAGCATTTTGATGAGTGAGACGACTGGTTCGCCCGTTGTCAGTAAGATGTGACCGGGGTGGTTGTCCTGTTTGATGTAATCGGATGTTTAAATAAAATTTACCTATGTGACTGAATAAATTAATATGTTACCTCACAATAATGCAACGATGTAGACCGTTGTCATATCATTGATAAATGGGGTTTTTTAACATAGAGACGTTGTACACGTGTAAATCAAACCCTATTTTTTCCACTTGTTCGTTTTACAGGGTTGAACGACCTCACAATGACAGGATTTTATGAGGACGGTTATATAACCAGGTAATGTTCATTAACACGATACCACAGTGTCACAGGTAATATAATTATACCAAGGTTAGTGGCTCGGCCCAGATGGTAGCCCACCTCTACTTCAATCGTCTAAAAACACGTTTATATATATATATTTATATATACTTAAACGACGGTACTCAATAAGGCCGGCATCGAAAAGAAATATTCATCTTTATCGCACCTCGTCACTCGCTACGAATCCTACATCCAAAACACAAAACTCTGTAAACCATCGCCGAGTTCCTCCTTTACCAATCCCGGTCCAGATTGATTGTTTACATACATTGTTGTCGCGTGAGTATATTATTGACTTTCGAAGTGTTTCGGGGGACTGTCTCAGCATATATATCTTCGGAATCGTCTTGTGTCTTTAGACATAAAACAGACATCATAACATTTTATCGTATGAAATCATCTGATATATTCCTATTCCTATTTAAGTTTTGAAAGTTTCATATAACAGTGCTTTCCAGCTTGTTTGTGTTGATGTTCTGAGAATTGTCCTGCGGGTAGGACATCAGAAAGGTACCGGCTGCCCCCACTCCATCATTCGTTTTGTTCTTTGTTCTGTTTCCTAATGTTTATCTTGACACTTTCACGTTTGTCGTTTCGAATCAACACCCCTGTGAGAGAGCAATTTTCCATGTCCCCATGCGAAAGCATATGGATTTGTAATAAGCAGAACGTGGACCGCAGTGGTGCAACGTGTGACAGACTTGGTTGGACTGGCGCTTACAGATCTCGTTCACAGTGAGTTTAAAATGAATTAATGTGGTCCGATTATTAATTGATTGTTTTAGTTTTGCATTGTTTTACGTCCTATTAACATCTATGGCCATTAAAGGACTATCTCTCCTGTGTGAGAGGCATGTGTGCGTATTTTGGAAGGCAATGTCGATACATTAGGAAGAATAAAGTGGCAAGAAAGAAAAGATAGCATCTAAACAGGTCGGCTCTTACGATCAGCAAGGGGACTACATGTACAATTGTTACGCCTTCCTACAGGGCAGAGATTGATCATGGACGCTTAAGTTCAACAATCTATCAAAACATGTAATTTTTAGTTATTTCACAACAATTACGAAACAGGTCATACCAACTTATTATTGACATGCGTAAAAAGATGCCAAAAACAAATATACCTGCGAGGGGCAGTTAGCCATGGTACTATCCAGCTTATATTTCAATGTTGTACAGGAACCAACCAGTGGTTGAACTCTAAAGTATAATTGTAACAGCTCTGTAACGCATTAGATCCTAGAGCACGTAACATACCCAGCCATTTCACAATATCGGCTACGCGCTCGACTTTTCCTCCTTTCCAAACTGCAAGGTTTACTTCAACAGCAAAACTACTACACTAAAGTACAAAGAGAGATTTCAAACAATGCCACAGAACTTGAACCAAAGACCATATGACGATTTCCCATTCTTTGATAAACAAAGGTTAGCCTATACTCGTCTACAGAGAAAATTCAACAATACACAAACCATACGAATTGGAGGGCTTGTTGTTTTAAACCTTTCAAATTGATTGTAATTTTGGAAATACCGTTGGGATTACCTATCACGTCTCAAAGTGTCCCAGCCTTACTTATGATATATAACTGGCATGTACCGTGAGGTAACCGGATTTATCATATGACTACCGTTATATACGGTGTCATAAACCCATCACATAAATTTTCTTTATGACACTAGTGTAATAACACCTTTCGCTACGCTGATTGGCTGGTTCCGTGAGAACTGTATTCATACGCGTGGGAACGACCTACTTCTTTTTACTACGACTCGTAAAAATGGCGACTAGTGCTTGTAAACTTTGAAAAAAAATCAACTGAACGACAAATTGGTCTATTAACATAACATATTGTACAATCAAAGATAAAATCCAAGATGTAAACATCCTAAGTTTTTTAATTATATTTATACTATAAGATGTTAAATTAGGCCTGGCAAACATCTATTTTATGACCCCTAGTAACATATTTCAACTCCGATAGAAAATTGCGGTTGCGTTGTCCGATGAGACATATCTAGTCTAGATTCTTTTCAAATAAACAAATAATAACATTATTTAATAAAATCCTCATGAAAAACGGCAATGTAGTTTGTTACAACTTGCCTTCAACGGTTACTCAGAATAACATGCTGACACTGTCGTCGACAAACACGTGTAATGTCAAAACAAACAACACTGCCAACAAATCGGCATCCAAAGTCGCTTTTCACGGCAGTCTGAACACGATGTTCAGTGGGAATATTCACGGTGGAACATTTCACATCTCCATAAACTCCCGCGAGGACGAAGATAAACACAAAGCAGTGAAAAGGCGCCGTACAATGGTTCTGTACGACAGCGACAGCGAATAGACATTTGTACAACGAAGCCTCCATTATCGCGCCAAGTGACGTCACGGCTTCGTCACATCAAAAACAGTCGCTCATGAACTTTCAAACTAAAATATTTTCCTCATTGTTTCAAACACCAAGGACAATTTATCTATTATAGATTAAATGAAAAAATGCTGAAATTTTGTTTTGAGACGTGTATTTAATAAAATGAATCCTTTTCAAGAGTCAGTTGTGTTAGAACTATTTCTTCTCTCGTCGGTATAATTGACCTACTTCGAAGGTTCGGGTGATTTGGTTGAGATGTGACGATTCAAGGCAAAAGAGAAAATCAGTTTTTGATGGGGAACGATGAAAGAAAACGTCATATGATAAAAAGAATCTGTCATTCGTTTCCCTTCATGTTAGATTTATGATACTCGTTTAGAATTTTTTATTTTTGCTCGCCAGAGGCTCGCAAAAATAAAAAATTCAAAACTCGTATCATAAATCTAATATGAAGGGAAACTCATGACAGATCCTCTATGTGTAATAATTAATGTAATATTCGGATCAAAATTAGGTCGGTTGAGTGATGACGTCCAAACAGTATTGACACTGACCTGTTTTTGACAATATATTTTAAAAAGTGATAATTTAGAAAAACAGTTTGTGAAAATTGATGACTATGGAATTAAGATCGATAGAAGCGAGAATTGCTTTTTCGCTGTTTTAAAATGATGATGTAATATGAAGTTTCCGTAGAAACATTTGGTAAACATGATAATGATATATAGGACCAGTGATGGACACTTTGTTATCTAAAAGGTTCTAATGGAAGTAATGTACCCTCGGGGAAACGCAATAGTATGTTTAATAGTATCATTAATTATACCAAACGCAGCTATACTGGAATTTTCTTCAGGTTCATTTGAATAGACTAGGATATTTCGGGAATCTTGGCTGTAGCAATCCCATGACCACAATAAATTCTCTGGGTGGTCTGACAGGCTTTTGATTCAAGAAACACATGTAGCTACCTGCTCTTTTGTTTTCTTTTCTTTGGTTTTCCGTCTCTTGGTGTTTTCTTAGTTAACCTTGAGCTCGTTGTTAACTTTCTGGATTGCCCAGTCGGTGTATCCACATCTTTTCAACGCGCAGTAGAATGATTTTGCTCTTGTTTCTTGTCTTGATTCTCTGTGACGAATAGAATCTATCACGGGTCTGTTTCGTGAACAGGGTTATATCTACCCGAGTGTAAGAGTTTGGCTAGTCAGCACGAGGCTTGCCGAGTGCTAGCCACCCAAACTCTTACACTCGGGTAGATATATCCCTGTTCACGGAACAGACCCGTGATTGATTATTTTTCTCACATACTTGCAACCAAACGTAAGTTTTTATGAAAGTTTTTCATCGCGCCATCTTCAATGCTCCTTGGAAGGTGCGTCAAAATGTATGACGTCATCATTTACGACTTGGTTACTCAACGTAAAATGGTGACGTTACGTTATTGTGACCAGCGTCATATAGCCCGTGCCGCCTGTCTTTTCCCACCCTGTGTAAGATCGATTTATCTTTTCCCTAGCAACCGCCGGATAACCCTGTGAAGTATGGGAGAAAACAGTTTCTCAACAGTTGAGCAAAGTTCGTACGACGCCAAACTTATGGTGTAATAGTTGATATGATCGGATATCATATTCGAATCGCCAATCATATACTATCAGAAAAATACTTATATGTTACTGAATCCCCAATCCGCTGCTGCAGGGGATTCCTCATTTAAATCATATAAATAATAATAAGTAAATAATAAATAGATAATAAGTCAAAATGGCAATTAAAAGAAATACCAATGAAACATATTAAACTGAATCCCAAATCCCAATAACAAAAAACGAATCCGCTGCTAACTTCAACACGCTCAAAAAAACAACAACGTGTCGATCACTTATACCTTTGACTTTGAAATCAAGGACACTACGGACTTGATATTTTATTGTTAACAAAACAAACAGCGACAGCTCACAACTAAGCTGATAAACTTGAGTCAATCGCCAAATGGTTTATTTTCCACTTCTAGAAATAAATATCCTTTCTTCCTTTTCATATGATGTGTCACTTTCCATTATTACGATTTTCTCGATTGGCAGATGTCGACTTCGCATCACTGAGGAAGGCTTTGGGTTCTGTTTCCAGGCCGAGCTCCAAACTTGGAAGATACTTTTACTAAAATTGCATTTTTGGAGTGGAACACGAACACATTCTTGGTCAGTTTGTCTTGGTCAGTATGTACGGCTGTAATCTTTTAACAAGCGTAGATTAGTAGTAGGAAAACATCAGTTTCTACAGGCAGTGAGGTACTATGGCAAGTATTGCATATATATACTACAACGAAATACAAGATAGAGGGAGTTACTGCAGGGAGGGGCTACTACAGGGAGGGGCCTACTACATGGAGGGGGGGACCTACTACAGGGAGGGACCTACTAAAGGGAGGGGCTACTACAGGGATGGGCTACTACAGGGAGGGGCCTACTAAAGGGAGGGGCTACTACAGGGAGGGGGCTACTACAGGGGGGACCTACTACAGGGAGGGGCCTACTATAGAGAGGGGCCTACTAAAGGGAGGGGCTACTACAGGGAGATAGCTACTACAGGGAGGGGCCTACTACAGGGAGGGACCTACTAAAGGGAGGGGCTACTACAGGGAGGGGGCTGCTACAGGGAGATAGCTACTACAGGGAGGGGCCTACTACAGGGGGGACCTACTACAGGGAGGGACCTACTAAAGGGAGGGGCTACTAAAGGGAGGGGCTACTACAGGGAGGGACCTACTACAGGAAGGGGCCTACTACAGGGAGGGGCCTACTACAGGGAGGGACCTACGATAGAGAGGGGCCTACTAAAGGGAGGGGCTACTACAGGGAGGGGCTACTACAGGGAGGGGCCTACTACAGGGAGGGGCCTACTACAGGGAGGGGCCTACTACAGGGAGGGGCCTACTAAAGGGTAGGGCCTTCTATAGAGATATAGCTACTACAAGGAGGGACCTACTACAAGGAGGGACCTACTACAGGGAGGGACCTACTACAGGGAGGGACCTTCTATAGAGATATAGCTACTACAGGAGGGACCTACTACAAGGAGGGACCTACTACAGGGAGGGACCTACTACAAGGAGGGATCTACTACAGGGAGGGACCTACTACAGGGAGGGACCTACTACAGGGAGGGGCCTACTAAAAGGAGGGGCCTTCTATAGAGATATAGCTACTACAAGGAGGGACCTACTACAAGGAGGGACCTACTACAGGAAGGGACCTACTACAGGGAGGGACCTTCTATAGAGATATAGCTACTACAGGAAGGGACCTACTACAGGGAGGGACCTACTACAGGGAGGGCTACTACAGGGAGGGACCTTCTATAGAGATATAGCTACTACAGGAGGGACCTATTACAAGGAGGGATCTACTACAGGAAGGGATCTACTACAGGGAGGGACCTACTACAGGGAGGGACCTACTACAGGGAGGGATCTACTGCAGGAAGGGCCCTACTACAGGGAGGGAACTACTACAGGGAGGGACATACTACAGGGAGGGACATACTACAGGGAGGACTACTACAGGGAGGGACATACTACAGGGAGGGACTACTACAGGGAGGGACCTACTATAGAGAGGGCCTACTACAAGGAGGGACCTACTACAGGGGAGGGACCTACTACAGGGAGGGACCTTCTACAGGAGGGACCTACTACAGGGAGGGACCTACTACAGGGAGGGACCTACTACAAGGAGGGACCTACTACAGGGAGGGACCTACTACAGGCAGGGACCTACTATAGAGATATAGCTACTACAGAGAGGGACCTACTACAGGGAGTGAACTATTACAAGGAGGGACCTAATACTAGAAGTGAGCGAGATACTACAGGGATATAGCTACTACAGTGGGAGAGATACTTTAGGGAGATAGCTAGTGCAGTGAGGGACCTACTACAGGGAGGAAGGTACTTCAGGGAGATAGATAATACAGGGAGATAGCTACTACAGGGAGATAGATAATACAGGGAGATAGCTACTACAGGGAGATAGATAATACAGGGAGATAGCTACTACATGGAGATAGCTACTAAAAGGAGATAGATAATACAGGGAGATAGATAATACAGGGAGATAGCTACTACAGGGAGATAGCTACTACAGGGAGATAGCTACTACAAGGAGATAGCTAGTGCAGTGAGGGACCTACTACAGGGAGGAAGGTACTTCAGGGAGATAGATAATACAGGGAGATAGCTACTACAGGGAGATAGATAATACAGGGAGATAGCTACTACAGGGAGATAGATAATACAGGGAGATAGCTACTACAGGGAGATAGCTACTAAAAGGAGATAGATAATACAGGGAGATAGCTACTACAGGGAGATAGATAATACAGGGAGATAGCTACTACAGGGAGATAGCTACTAAAAGGAGATAGATAATACAGGGAGATAGATAATACAGGGAGAAAGCTACTACAGGGAGATAGCTATTACAGGGAGGGAGCTACCACCGGGGGAGGGGGAGGGGTACTACAGGGAGGCTGTTATTTCAAGGACAAAGGTACTACAGGGAGGGGGCTTCTATATGGAGGGGTCTCCTACAGGGAGGGAGGTACTACAGGGAGGGGGCTTCTATATGGAGGGGTCTCCTACAGGGAGGGAGGTACTGCAGGGAGGGGGCTTCTATATGGAGGGGTCTCCTACAGGCAGGGAGGTACTGCAGGGAGGGGACTTCTATATGGAGGGGTCTCCTACAGGGAGGGAGGTACTACAGGGAGGGGACTTCTATATGGAGGGGTCTCCTACAGGGAGGGAGCTACTACATGGGGCTACTACGGGGATCTGCGATGTGTTACAGTTTTTTTGATTGATCGACTTATCGACAGCTATGGTGTTTTTGAGCTAAACAATATTGAGCAGGTGATTAATTGAAAGTTGATGAATTATAAATACGGTGTGAAAATAGAATAACAGCTACATGGAGCAACTGCAGGGAGGGACGTACTACATGGAGCAACTGCAGGGAGGGACGTACTACATGGAGCAACTGCAGGGAGGGACGTACTACATGGAGCAACTTCGAAGGGGTGGGGGATGGGGGTCGGGGTTGGGTGGCTATTATGTCTTAAGACGACAGGGTACAGCTGCTTAAACCCTACATAAATACTGTTTAGAAATGGTGCAGATATCCGATTAATAGGCTTTAACAATTGTTCGTCATTGTGTGCTAAAGATTGTGCACAAAAATACGAAACCAAGTATCGCGCCATAGCCTAATCGCATGTTTAACAAGTATAGCAATCGGATTAATATACAAAGGGCACCAGGCGAACGATGACGTCCAAATTCTACAGAATACAGAAACTATGACGTCAAAAGTGAAATATGCAAACCCATAGAGACGTTGTATTGGCAGTGTATGAAGTTTCGTGACGATCAGATAAAACGTTTGTAAAGTGTACCATAAGTTGGTGTTTACAACTCTACCAACACGAGGGGGATAATATAGGGCCTAATAAGGCGATAATTGAACGGTTGATCGATGATCTGACAATCAAAACACAACTGGTCGTTATTTTAATTGAGCGTTCAGACATGTTTACACTTAAGCGAATGAGGTGAATCCACGAGATTTAATACCATAATCTGTGCATGCGAAAAATAACACATACTCAAATTCCTGGGTACAAATATAGAAAATGTATGTAAATAAGCAGACA
Organism: Pecten maximus; assembly: GCF_902652985.1. NCBI lineage: Eukaryota > Metazoa > Mollusca > Bivalvia > Pectinida > Pectinidae > Pecten > Pecten maximus. Next base: position 37,531,550 of record NC_047025.1, read on the forward strand.
GGAACAGAAAACTACTTGTGGAACTTGTATTGAGCGTTCGATTACATTGACGTAATATCCAAAGCCGATTATTGGTTGTTTTAACTCGAAATATTTCAATTTCTACTCAAGTTTGACTCAATGAAACTACCAAACTTAATCTGTTTCATTTGCTCATGAATTTGACCAGATTAACACTGATCAGTGCGTATGAATACATGGTTAAAATCCTTCCGCGGAACGATTTCACGTTTTCTACATTGTTGTTATAAACATGGAATAATTGTTAAAATTATCAAATTTATAATGTATTCTTGTATTTCATGAAAGACCAGATATGCTAGATACTTCTATTTTGACAAAAAAATGCTGTTTTTAATCCTAAAATGGCGGACTCTTTTACTCGACGGACTAGACATGTACAATCCGGAACTCCTCGGGCTTTTCTGCATTTGGACTTTCACAAGCTTCGAGACATTTATTATCTTTTAGGCCGACTTTTTTATTCGAAAAAAACAAAACAAAACAATTGAAATATAAGGATTGAATCAAGATTCAATCCTTAATTGACACAATAAGATCATGTATGTATTGTTCACGAATGGAGGAGCCACTGACGGATGTCACTTTATTTTCACGGCTGCTTTGTAACTTTTTTGTTGTATATACAACACAGAATACCGATATAATAAAGAAACCATCAATCCGATTCAGAATCCAGAGCAAGTATGGATAAGTACACGGAGAATACGACTAAGTACCCCAGAATGGTACATAAACATAATGACAAGCATCAAACATATCTGACGTCATATCCCATAAGGACTCACACAACTAAATAATTTACTATATGTTATTACTAGTGACCCCATCCCTTTATTCGCTCGTTTGAAGGTCAAATGATGTGAAATTTATATCAAATTAAAGTTTGAAGTTTTTTTCTATCTGATAAATGTTGTTATTGTATAGGTTGAATGGCATATTTGAGCACACGGGTACTCAAAAGACAGTAACCCTGACATTAATAGTACACTGGGGAACCCCCACCTGGGAAATTCCCGCCTTTTTACACCTCGAATCCTACGCCATTCTATTTTCAGTAGGAGTGTATATTTTTGATTTTCCAAACCTCAAGACCCTATAGTTTATTCGCGTATATAGAAAGTACCCATTTCATATGTTATTTACTCAGGAAAACAGCTACAAACCTAAGAAACACATTTTCCTCAGGGACTTGGTTCTGGGGAAACACATGCTGATTGGCTGATTTAGTTGTGTGAATCCATAAGGAAATAGAATATTTCCAAATAATACCACAGCGTAGATAATAAACCTATCTTGTAGTTTATCTCAACATCTACCTCTCGAAACCGTTTGCTATTAAATTCACCTCGGTAGTCTATATCTGTCAAGGACATCCCTGATACTGGCGACGAGCCTTTTAATAACGATCAAAAACAGTGAAAGCGGGGATGTTACCATCTAGAAATGGAAAATCAATTGGGAAATTGACAGCATCACGCTTATCATACAGCTTTGATGTAAACTGTCTCATTTGGGCTCATTACCTTGTAAGGAAATATCGAAGTGAGCGGCTGATGTTGAAGAGTCTATAGTGTTATTGATTACAAGTTCAAAGGGTATATTGGATCAAAATGGCCAATACAACTTTTGTTATTTAAATATAACACATGCCTACACTACTCTTACTGTTGGTGTCTCCTTCTCATCCGTCCTTATATGACCCATAATGATGGTGTCTCCTTTACACCCGTCCTCATATAAGAAAGTATTTGTTACAGACTAAATGCAATCTTAACACTACTTAAAAAAATAATATCCACTTTTAATTGATTTTCTATTCATATATAACAGTGTCTTATACCTTGACATTGGGACACGAAAAGCTATAACAAACAGCACTTTATTCGGGGAAGAACTGGATAAAATTGAGTGCAATCAAGCAAACAGAATATAGCATATTATGCATCAACTTGATTTCTATCTAAAGAAACAGCGACCTTTTATCTGAGGACCTGACATGTCGAAAGCTATTTTTTCTTCAAACTACTATCAAGATATAACGGCCTTCAAAAAATGTAATAAAAGAAGCTTACGTGTTTTGATTTGCGTTATTTTGTGGGTTTTTTTTCGCGCTAACACGTGATTTTTGGCGTTATTACGCCTTTTTCTGCTTCATAACGCAAATAAGCGGCTGATTTTCCGTAAAAATGCGTTTTTTCGCGTTATAACGTGTATCGATTAACTATATTTTATCATATTGACACTAAAAGGCTTTCGTAAAATCGAGATTGTTAGCTTCAGTAAATAGTAATCGATCAACCGGTCACGGTAAAACTCGTTTTTTTTCTGAACTGCATCGATCTGCAGCGTACAAAATTACATTGTCAGTAAACGTTAGTTATAATTACATTTTGTCAATAAACGTTAGTTATAATTACATTTTTCAACGGCCCATCTAAACTGTAATGATAATTCGGACCAAAACATAGTGAACGAAAATGAACATAATCGAAACAAAATCGAACAAACGAAATATTTTAAAATGCATTGATACAATCATGTATATAATTTAAAATTGTTAACAGCTTCGAAAAGAAATGTTATGGTGTTAAATACGCTTTCTCTTGTAGGTGGTAGATCAATTCAATCCAATAAAAAGTGTCAAACGGTTAATGGTTCATTAACCGCGATGCACCGAGACTGGTTCATACGCTTCAATAGGTAGGATTGCGTTATATATCCTAGGACAGACAAGAACAACCTCGTGTCGGCAATTGTATCTATAGTAAGGAAACAATTCACCGATTTAATTTAAAACACGTGTAATTTGTTGTCTACATATTGACACCTAAAAAAGTCTTTCACTTCTTTTGAAAAAACAGTAAACATATGCCGAAGTCTTGACTATCTGAAAACTATGAATTGATATAAAATCAGCTGTATTTTAAACTATACAGGTGATTGTGCTTGTCATATGACTATTTTCAAAGCGTTTTTAGCCTTCTGTTTGTTTGGCCCAATGACCATTTTTGTGTTGACAGCTTATTCTAAACCAAGTACGTCTTATAAAGAACTAGATAACGTCTGAATCGATCTCAACTTTTGTCATCGAGACATGAAACCCTACCCAAAGGAAGTGCAACATAATACGACACGACCCTTAATGATATTACCTACCTTCCCATGCCTTCAGTTCAGGCACAGAGTATTGTCTACGTCTAAATCACTCGATCTAAGCCCTACTTCCTACTTTCTTATGATGGCGTTAAACTGTATGATGGCGTTAAGCTGTATGGTGGCGTTAAGCTGTATGATAGCGTTAAGCTGTATGAAAGCGGTAGCCTTTATGATGGCGTTAAGCTGTATGGTAGCGTTAAGCTGTATGGTAGCTTTAAGATGTATGATTGCGTTAAGTTGTATGATAACATTAAGCTGTATGATAGCGTTAAGCTGTATGATAGCGTTAAGCTGTATGATAGCGTTAAGCTGTATGATTGCGTTAAGCTGTATGATAGCGTTAAGCTGTATGATTGCGTTAAGTTTTATGATAACGTTAAGCTGTATGATAGCGTTAAGCTGTATGGTAGCGTTAAGCTGTATGATTGCGTTAAGTTGTATGATAACATTAAGCTGTATGATAGCGTTAAGTTTTATGATAGCATTAAGCTGTATGATAGCGTTTAGCTGTATGGTAGCGTTAAGTTTTATGATAGCATTAAGCTGTATGATGGCGTTAAGCTGTATGGTAGCGTTAAGTTGTATGATAGCGTTTAGCTGTATGATTGCGTTAAGTTTTATGATAACGTTAAGCTGTATGATAGCGTTTAGCTGTATGATTGCGTTAAGTTTTATGATGGCGTTAAGCTGTATGATGGCGTTAAGCTGTATGGTAGCGTTAAGCTGTATGATAGCGTTAAGCTGTATGGTGGCGTTAAGCTGTATGATGGCGTTAAGCTGTATGGTAGCGTTAAGCTGTATGATAGCGTTTAGCTGTATGATTGCGTTAAGTTTTATGATAACGTCAAGCTGTATGGTAGCGTTAAGTTGTATGATAGCGTTAAGCTGTTTGATAACGTTAAGCTGTATGATGACGTTAAACTGTATGATAACGTTAAGCTGTATTGTAGCGTTAAGCTGTATGATTGCGTTAAGCTGTGTGATAAGTTTCGCCCGGTCTCAGTATAATATGAACACAAACTGTTCAGGTTTAGCATTTCAGTGAGATGACACTTTTACATGGTAATTATATAAGTGATCAAATCTTTTCTGGACAGTTTTCTTGCCTGCCTTTCGGTGGATGACACCAAAGTATTTAAATGCATACAGAAAATTGATGATACAAAACTACTTCAAGATTACCTGGACCATTAGTCGGCTTGGAATGACAAATAGTTATTGCAATTTCGTCCCAAAAAATGTAATTGAAGAAAGAAGAAGAAGTAAAAAGGGATAAACACATTAGAGTAATTATAGATGAATCTTTATCGTTTGATAAACATATAAGTACACAAGTTAAAAAAAGGAAAGTTCCATGTTTGCACTGATAAGGAGAGTTTTTCGCTTTCTAAATGAGCATAACTTTCCGTTTCTGTACAAGACATTAGTTCAAATCCACCTGGAATACGCCAATACGGTATGGCACCCCATATATATCAAACATATAGAGGTCGTTCAACGGAGAGTTACTAAGCAGTTACCTGAGTTTAAGGAGATGCGCCACTCAGAAAGGTTTAAAAAGCTCAACTTACCCAGGCATGCCTTCAGAAGTATTCAAAATAACAAGCGATATCTGCGATAGCAAGACCGCGGATTTACTGAAACTTTGGCAAGACCAGGCAAAAAGGCAGGGAACAAGAGGACATTCGAAAAAGAAAATGGACAAATATACGGTTGTGTGAAGTTAGCTCAACATACGACATACGGCATACGACATTCAAATATTGAATGTTCAGCCGCTGAACATACGACATACGACATTCAAAACTTCATATCTTGTGTTTTTACCAGCCAACGAGGTAACTTTTGAATGTTCAGCCGCTGAACATACGACATACGACATTCAGATTTTGAATGTTCAGCCGCTGAACATACGACATACGACATTCAAAACTTCATATCTTGTGTTTTTACCAGCCAACGAGGTAACTTTTGAATGTTCAGCCGCTGAACATACGACATACGACATTCAGATTTTGAATGTTCAGCCGCTGAACATACGACATACGACATTCAAAATTTCATATCTCAATATATATTTCAATATTTGAATGTCGTATGTCGTATGTTGAGCCGCTGAACATTCAAAAGTTACCTCGTTGGCTGGTAAAAACACAAGATATGAAGTTTTGAATGTCGTATGTCGTATGTTCAGCGGCTGAACATTCAAAATCTGAATGTCGTATGTCGTATGTTCAGCGGCTAAACATTCAAAATCTGAATGTCGTATGTCGCATGTTCAGCCGCTGAACATTCAAAAGTTACCTCGTTGGATGGTAAAAACACAAGATATGAAGTTTTGAATGTCGTATGTCGTATGTTCAGCGGCTGAACATTCAATATTTGAATGTCGTATGTCGTATGTTCAGCAGCTGAACATTCAAAAGTTACCTCGTTGGCTGGTAAAAACACAAGATATGAAATTTTGAATGTCGTATGTCGTATGTTCAGCGGCTGAACATTCAAAATCTGAATGTCGTATGTCGTATGTTCAGCGGCTGAACATTCAAAATTTGAATGTCGTATGTCGTATGTCGAGCCGCTGAACATTCAAAATCAAAATCTGAATGTCGTATGTCGTATATTCAGCGGCTGAACATTCGAAATCTGAATGTCGTATGTCGCATGTTCAGCCGCTGAACATTCAAAAGTTACCTCGTTGGCTGGTAAAAACACAAGAACATTCAAAAGTTACCTCGTTGGCTGGTAAAAACACAAGATATGAAGTTTTGAATGTCGTTTGTCGTATGTTCAGCGGCTGAACATTCAATATTGGAATGTCGTATGTCGTATGCTGACCCGCTGAACATTCAAAAGTTACCTCGTTGGCTGGTAAAAACACAAGATATGAAGTTTTGAATGTCGTATGTCGTATGTTCAGCGGCTGAACATTCAAAATCTGAATGTCGTATGTTGTATGTTGAGCCGCTGAACATTCAAAAGTTACCTCGTTGGCTGGTAAAAACACAAGATATGAAGTTTTGAATGTCGTATGCCGTATGTTCAGCGGCTGAACATTCAAAATCTGAATGTCGTATGTCGTATGCTCAGCCGCTGAATATTCAAAAGTTACCTCGTTGGCTGGTAAAAACACAAGATATGAAGTTTTGAATGTCGTATGTCGTATGTTCAGCGGCTGAACATTCAAAATCTGAATGTCGTATGTCGTATGTTCAGCCGCTGAATATTCAAAAGTTACCTCGTTGGCTGGTAAAAACACAAGAACATTCAAAAGTTACCCCGTTGGCTGGTAAAAACACAAGATATGAAGTTTTGAATGTCGTATGTTCAGCGGCTGAACATTCAAAATCTGAATGTCGTATGTCGTATGTTCAGCCGCTGAATATTCAAAAGTTACCTCGTTGGCTGGTAAAAACACAAGAACATTCAAAAGTTACCTCGTTGGCTGGTAAAAACACAAGATATGAAGTTTTGAATGTCGTATGTCGTATGTTCAGCGGCTGAACATTCAAAATCTGAATGTCGTATGTCGTATGTTCAGCCGCTGAATATTCAAAAGTTACCTCGTTGGCTGGTAAAAACACAAGAACATTCAAAAGTTACCTCGTTGGCTGGTAAAAACACAAGATATGAAGTTTTGAATGTCGTATGTCGTGTGTCGTATGTTGAGCTAACTCCACACAGCCCAAATATACATCATCGTGGGGTTGGGTCAGTAGCATGCTGGGATGAAGGACTACCACGCTTGTTCAACAACATTAACCTACTTTTGTCCATAGTCTAGGGTCAAACAAGGTCTCAATAACCAAATGGTTAAGGGTCTCCAAATGAATATACCTACTTTGATATGCTTTCAAGTTCAGATAACGGAGATGTGTTCAATCTTATTTTAGAAATAAAACATCATCTATTTTTATACATATCAGAACTCGGGTGACAAATATGGCCCACGATTTGTTTTGTTGGTTTTTTGGGTTTTTTTGTCTGCTGATATCCCCTATACATTCGCCGCCCTCCTATGATCTAGGTTGCTGACGCGGTCCTTAGCCGTCGTTATATTAAGGACAAACGATGTTACCGACATTGTCTAGATTGTTACAAAGACCTACTTTTATATGCTCTTCACCGAGAGAGTCAATAAAGGCCTAACATTGTGAAAATGTGCTGAGTTATAATAGAAGGTGCCTCCATTTAAGATAGCTATCACAACACGTAGAGTGTGGTTCTAAATCCGCCATCATCTGATAAGGCAACGAGTTGCCGCCCACTGAGCGATGCGAATAGAAATGACTTTTGCAGAAAAGTGGATTTTTTTTTTCAACTCGCGGATAGTTTCCTGTTTTTGATATCTTTATCTACATATGCTGTATACCCCACTGAATAAAGACCGCTACTGGTAGAACTGCATTTAACATGCCCACGGTTTCGAAATATATATCTAACTAACACCAACAAATGAAGAAAACAACGTCCTTATAACGATCGCTTCTAATTTTTTTATTGTTAAACGTCAACAACTCTGGTCATTTGAGGACTAGCTCCCTTTGTTTGAGTTGTAGTCGCTATTCGGGTTATAAGTGTGTGTACTATTGTTTGCCTCCTTATAGTAACGCAGAACTAATGCCGAAATTATAGTGCTGCTCTACTGAAGTTACTGCCAAGGGTACCCACCATCACCCACACAATACCAAACCACCAACATATACAATAAAATATTTCTTGCCGGATAACCATGTTCCGTATGTTGTATTATATATACACTATTTTACTGGATGACTATGTTTCGTATTTTGTTTTAATTATAAACTATTGTTTTGGATGACAATGCTCCGTTTGTTGTATTATATATATAATACTAGATTTTTTATTGTAATGGATAATCAACGGGCAAATTCCGGTAGGGGGCTCAAATCATTTTGACATAGAGCGCATCGGAGGACAAACTTGTGAGCAATGTCTGATTTTATTTTATGTACCAAAGGAGAACTAAAATCTTATTTCTAAAAAGTGGTCCTCCGATGCGCTGGTATTGAACGATTTTTATTCTAACATTGATTAATCTGACTATTAATGAAAACATAAACTTCATTTTTCCAACAAATCGGCATAGCATGTATCGTAGAGCCATTGCTTAGCAACCTGAAGGTTCGAATCAACAGGGTGTATCTTATATATATATATTGTTATGTTTCTTAATAGCATTTAATTTTTCTTTATCATATTTCAAAGATATTTTGATCATTTAAGGTAAATTTGACATAAAGGTTTTAGTATTAAGATAAAAATGCTTAGATACAAACGTTTTCTTGGGTAAAAAAGAGTAAAATAACCGATTTCCTCGGTATCATTCAAAGTAAAATGTAAATAAACTGTCGAGTCACTACAAACATACATGGCTGGTAATGTAAAATTCATATCTAATATGTCAATCTTATTTCGTTTCATATTGCATTGATTGGCTACATTTACACAATGATTTCGTAATTCTTTTACAGTGTACAGCGCACCATTTGACCATGATGATCCATTTTGTTAGTGTGTTAATCACAATAGGTCACGTGATATTTCACTGGTGCCTTAGATCAGATTGTCGTTGTACGTGGTCTAGGTCAGGATAAGCAGAAAATGGACTTATTCATTATCTATATTATACTGCCTCGTGATTCACTTATAGTTGCCCAAAGTCGAAGTGAAACCCGCATTTTCTGAAATGCTGTGTTGTAATGGTCATTTGTTCTCATCATTGCGAAAATCGTGGGTTCTAGTTATTGGGATATGTGTATAGTTATTGGTACATGTACATAGTTATTGGGACCTGTGTATAGTTATTGGGAAATGTGTACATGCATAGTTATTTGGACATGTGTTCAGCTATTGGGACCTGCGTATAGTTATTGGGACATGTACATAGTTATTGTGACGTGTGTATAATTATTGGGACATGTGTATAGTTTTTGGGACCTGTGTATAGTTATTGGGACATGTGTATAGTTATTGGGACATGTGTATAGTTATTGGGACATGTGTATAGTTATTGGGACATGTGTATAGTTATTGGGACATGTGTATAGTTATTGGGACATGTGTATAGTTATTGGGACATATGTATAGTTATTGGGACATGTGTATAGTTATTGGGACATGTGTATAGTTATTGGGACATATGTATAGTTATTGGGACATATGTATAGTTATTGGGACATGTGTATAGTTAGTGGGACATGTGTGTAGTTATTGGGACATGTGTATAGTTATTGGGACATGTGTATAGTTATTGGGACATGTGTATAGTTATTGGGACATGTGTATAGTTATTGGGACATGTGTATAGTTATTGGGACATGTGTATAGTTATTGGGACATGTGTATAGTTATTGGGACATGTGTATAGTTATTGGGACATATGTATAGTTATTGGGACATGTGTATAGTTATTGGGACATTTGTATAGTTATTGGGACATATGTATAGTTATTGGGACATATGTATAATTATTTGGACATGTGTATAGTTATTGGGACATATGTATAATTATTGGGACATATGTATAGTTATTGGGACATGTGTATAGTTATTTGGACATGTGTATAGTTATTGGACATGTGTATAGTTATTGGGACCTGTGTATAGTTATTGGGACATGTGTATAGTTATTGGGACATGTGTATAGTTATTGGGCTATGTGTATAGTTATTGGACATGTGTATAGTTATTGGGACATATGTATAGTTATTGGGACATGTGTATAGTTATTGGGACATGTGTATAGTTATTGGGACATGTGTATAGTTATTGGGACATGTGTATAGTTATTGGGACATGTGTATAGTTATTGGGACATGTGTATAGTTATTGGGACCTGTGTATAGTTATTGGGACATGTGTATAGTTATTGGGACATGTGTATAGTTATTGGGATATATGTATAGTTATTGGGCTATGTGTATAGTTATTGGGACATGTGTATAGTTATTGGGACATATTGGGACATGTGTATAGTTATTGGGACATATTGGGACATGTGTATAGTTATTGGGACATGTGTGTAGTTATTGGGACATGTGTATAGTTATTGGGACATGTGTATAGTTATTGGGACATGTGTATAGTTATTGGGACATGTGTATAGTTATTGGGACATGTGTATAGTTAGTGGGACATGTGTGTAGTTATTGGGACATGTGTATAGTTATTGGGACATGTGTACAGCTATTGGAACATTTGTATGGTTATCGCACATTGTTATCTGAAAGTAACTGTAAGTTCAATAAACAAGCTAAGCCGATACGTAACTGTAATCACAGCTGGACAATAATGTGATCCAGATCGAAGACACGGATATCAGGTGTGGTCGGACGTACACGTTGACAACTCAATCAGCGCCTTTAACAGGATCTACAATAAAATTGTTAATCAGGAATTTCACGAGGTCAGAGGAATAGTTCATTGTAAATCTAAATATGCTATCCGCATTGAACACAATTATATTGGGTGCCAATCTCTAACAACTATCGCTTTTGATTGTCGGTATTCTCCATATTGCTATCGTCCAAATCAGTACGTAGGGTGAATTCAAATTTCCCGCGTTTCGGAGAATAGCGGGAAATATTTGTCCTATAGGTTCGCGTGTATACGTGTCGGTCGTATAGATCGGGAAGTACGTGCAGTTTGTATTGACCAATGGGATTGGTTCAGAAGTATGGGCCGTGGTAAGGTGGTCTTCTAATATAAGTCATTCTAGCTTTCGGTCAGCACGGGAGCGCACCCTCTAAATTTCAATATATTTAGTTCATTGTAGGACAAGTAATTATATGTGGTGCTCTTTATGTCGTATTGGGTTATTGCTAGTATGCGTGGTGATCGTGGTTGTACGCGATGTTTAGAAATCCCAGCAAAAATAAACCTTAAGGGGCATCTAAACAGAAAATCCAGCCAAAACAGTTGATATTTTACAAGGCCACAAATCCCTACTAGGGTGCAATTTAATAGAAGTAACTTGATAAAATTTTGATATGTATCATGTCAAACTTTGGGCCTTGCTGTTGACATTCAATTTGTTCAGTAGTTCGTAAATTTCAACAAAACATGGGGAAAATGCATGTTTCAGGAGGACATAATTAACTCATTCATATCTCATTTATTGTGCAAAACAGTCATGTCGTTTTGCTCACAAGGGTCTAAAGCACAAGCTAGGAGCAAATATGGCATATAAGAAGGTATTTCAAACGCCAAAAATGCTCATATTAGATACTATAGAGAACTCTAGACATGGCAGGAAGACTGTTTTTAGTAAAAAATGTTCATCCGTTGAGTTTGGGGTAAAAGATATATATTTCTGAAAAAGACCCAAAACTCACCAGTTTGACAATTTGTCTTAAAATGGTCATTCTTACTATAATCAGATGTCTTAAATGTATGATATAGGAGCATTTTTAATGGCTGAAATGCCTCCCTTTATGCCATATTTGTGTAATATCATCCACAGCCGCCATTTGCATTTCAAGGTCAAAACTAAATATGTGTTTATACCTATATAAAGTCAAATCCGGTCAAACAAATGCTCCTACCCTGTGCTATAGACACCTGTGAGCATACCAGCTGGACTATTTTTCAGGTTTGGTTATTTTTGTGGCTTAGAATTATTCCATGCTACAACTTACCACAAAGTAACTCTATAGAAGAACTTGTTAGCATCTACATCAAATTATTTGTGATTTTAAGACACTACATGTCCAAACAAACATTTTGGTATATTACATGACTATTTTTATGCAAATTTTAAGCTATTTATTCGTGTTTGAAATTCAACATTATTCTGCTATATAGATGACCCTTAAGCATATAGGGCTGGTGCACCTCCTGACTTGTTTCCCTAATAAGGGTTTTTCAGGTTGTATTGGGTGGCAGGCTCGGTTTTACAGGGCAATCACGGTCTGAGAGGAGGAGTTGGTTGAGTGTGGGTTCGATGTATATGCATTTGGAATTTATATTTTAAAATTAAATGCCGACTCAGTCGTTCCAAGGCCGAGCAGCTTATCGCATATATAGAGGACCAAACCCGCACGCGCTACAAAATAAGTGAGAACATAGTAATACCCGATCATAGTTCATAGAGTTTATAGATTTTTTTCACCCGTCATCATATTTCACAAGAGTGCGAAAGTGGAATATGACACAGCGTGTCCAGCTAAGATAGCTATCACAACACGTAGAGTGTGGTTCTAAGTCCGCCATCATCTGATAAGGCAACGAGTTGACGCCCACTGAACGATGCGAATAGAAATGACTTTTGCAGAAAAGTGGATTTTTTTTTTTCAACTCGCGGATAGTTTCCTGTTTTTGATATCTATATCTACAGATGCTGTATACGCCACTGAACAAAGACCGCTACTGGTAGAACTGCATTTAACATGCCCACGGTTTCGAAATATATATCTAACTAACACCAACAAATGAAGAAAACAACGTCCTTATAACGATCGCTTTTAATTTTTTATTGTTAAACGTCAACAACTCTGGTCATTTGAGGACTAGCTCCCTTTGTTTGAGTTGTAGTCGCTATTCGGGTTATAAGTGTGTGTACTATTGTTTGCCACCTTATAGTAACGCAGAACTAATGCCGAAATTATAGTGCTGCTCTACTGAAGTTACTGCCAAGGGTACCCACCATCACCCACACAATACCAAACCACCATTATATACAATAAAATATTTCTTGCCTGATAACCATGTTCCGTATGTTGTATTATATATACACTATTTTACTGGATGACTATGTTTCGTATTTTGTTTTAATTATAAATTATTGTTTTGGATGACAATGCTCTGTTTGTTGTATTATATATATAACACTAGATTTTTTATTGTAATGGATAATCAACGGGCAAATTCCGGTAGGGGCTCAAATCATTTTGACATAGAGCGCATCGGAGGACAGACTTGTGAGCAATGTCTGATTTTATTTTATGTACCAAAGGAGAACTAAAATCTTATTTCTAAAAAGTGGTCCTCCGATGCGCTGGTATTGAACGATTTTTATTCTAACATTAACTAATCTGACTATAAATGAAAATATAAACTTCATTTTTCCAACAAATCGGCATAGCATGTATCGTAGAGCCATTGCTTAGCAACCTGAATGTTCGAATCAACAGGGTGTATCTTTTATATATATTTTGTTATGTTCCTTAATAGCATTTCATTTTTCTTTATCATATTTGAAAGATATTTTGATCATTTAAGGTAAATTTGAAATAAAAGTTTTAGTATTAAGATAAAAATGCTTAGATACAAACGTTTTATTGGGTAAAAAAGAGTAAAATAACCGATTTCCTCGGTATCATTCAAAGTAAAATGTAAATAAACTGTCGAGTCACTACAAACACACATGGCTGGTAATGTAAAATTCATATCTAATATGTCAATTTTATTTCATTTCATATTGCATTGATTGGCTACATTTACACAATGATTTCGTAATTCGTTTACAGTGTACAGCGCACCATTAGACCATGATGATCCATTTTGTTAGTGTGTTAATCACAATAGGTCACGTGATATTTCACGGGTGCTTTAGATCAGATTGTCGTTGTACGTGGTCTAGGTCAGGATAAACAGAAAATGGACTTATTCATTATCTATATTATACTGCCTCGTGATTCCCTTATAGTTGCCCAAAGTCGAAGTGAAACCCGCATTTTCTGAAATCCTGTGTTGTAATGGTCATTTGTTCTCATCATTGCGAAAATCGTGATAGAGGGTTCTAGTAATTGGGACCTGTGTATAGTTATTGGGACCTGTGTATAGTTATTGGGACATGTGTTCAGCTATTGGGACTTGTATATAGTTATTGGGACCTGTGTATAGTTATTGGGACATGTGTATAGTTATTGGGACATATGTATAATTATTTGGACATGTGTATAGTTATTGGGACATGTGTATAGTTATTGGGACATGTGTATAGTTATTTGGACATATGTATAATTATTGGGACATGTGTATAGTTATTGGGACCTGTGTATAGTTATTGGGACCTGTATATAGTTATTGGGACCTATGTGTATAGTTATTGGGACCTGTGTATGGTTATTGGGACATGTGTATAGTTATTGGGACATGTGTATACTCATTGGAACATGTGTATAGTTATTGGGACATGTGTATAGTTAGTGGGACATGTGTATAGTTATTGGGCCATGTGTATAGTTATTGGGACATGTGTATAGTTATTGGGACATGTGTATAGTTATTGGGACATGTGTATAGTTATTGGGACATGTGTATAGTTATTTGGACATGTACATAGTTATTGGGACATGTGTATAGTTATTGGGACATGTGTGTAGTTATTGGGACATGTGTGTAGTTATTGGGACATGTGTATAGTTAGTGGGACATGTGTATAGTTATTGGGACATGTGTATAGTTATTGGGACCTATATGTATAGTTAGTGGGACATGTGTGTAGTTATTGGGACATGTGTATAGTTAGTGGGACCTGTGTATAGTTATGTGGACATGTGTATAATTATTGGGACATGTGTATAGTTATTGGGACATGTGTATAGTTATTGGGACATGTGCATATTTATTGGGACATGTGTATAGTTATTGGGACATGTGTATAGTTATTGGGACATGTGTATAGTTATTGGGACATGTGTACAGCTATTGGGACATGTGTACAGCTATTTGGACATGTGTACAGCTATTGGAACATTTGTATGGTTATTGGGACATAAGTATAGTTATATGGACATATGTATAGTTATTGGGACATGTGTATAGTTATTGGGACATGTGTATAGTTATTGGGACATGTGTATAGTTATTGGGACATGTGTATAGTTATTGGGACATGTGTATAGTTATTGGGACATGTACATAGTTATTGGAACATGTGTATAGTTATTGGGACATGTGTATAGTTATTGGGACCTGTGTATAGTTATTGGGACATGTGTATAGTTATTGGGACATGTGTATAGTTATTGGGACATATTGTACAACTATTGGGACATGTGTACAAATATTGGAACATTTGTATGGTTATCGCACATAGTTATCAGAAAGTAACTGTATATAAATCGAGTAGCAGCGAAGAGTTCCCTTACAATAGTTCAATAAACAAGCTAAGCCGATACGTAACTGTAATCACAGCTGGACAATAATGTGATCCAGATCAAGGACACGGATATCAGGTGTGGTCGGAAGTACACGTTGACAACTCAATCAGCGCCTTTAACAGGATCTACAATAAAATTGTTAATCCGGAATTTCACGAGGTCAGAGGAATAGTTCATTGTAAAATAAATATTCTATCCGCATTTAACACAATTATATTGGGTGCCAATCTCTAACAACTATCGCTTTTGATTGTCGGTATTCTCCATATTGCTATCGTCCAAATCAGTACGTATGGTGAATTCAAATTTCCCGCGTTTCGGAGAATAGCGGGAAATATTTGTCCTATAGGTTCGCGTGTATACGTGTCGGTCGTATAGATCGGGGAGTACGTGCAGTTTGTATTGACCAATGGGATTGGTTCAGAAGTATGGGCCGTGGTAAGGTGGTCTTGTAATATAAGTCATTCTAGCTTTCGGTCAGCACGGGAACGCACCCTCTAAATTTCAATATATTTAGTTCATTGTAGGACAAGTAATTATTATTATGTGGTGCTCTTTATGTCGTATTGGGTTATTGCTAGTATGCGTGGTGATCGTGGTTGTACGCGATGTTTAGAAATCCCAGCAAAAATAAACCTTAAGCATATAGATTAGGGCTGGTGCCCCTCCTGACTTGATTCCCTAATAAGGGTTTTTTCAGGTTGGGTGGCAGGCTCGGTTTTACAGGGCAATCACGGTCTGAGAGGGGAAGTTGGTTGAGTGTGGGTTCGATGTATACGCATTTGGAATTTATATTTTAAGATTAAATGCCGACTAAGTCGTTCCAAGGACGAGCAGCTAATCGCATATATCGAGTTTGTTGTTGTTATGCATGTATCGAGTATATAGAGGACCAAACCCGCACGCGCTACAAAATAAGTGAGAACATAGTAATACCCGATCATAGTTCATAGAGTTTATAGATTTTTTTTCACCCGTCATCATATTTCACAAGAGTGCGAGAGTGGAATATGACACAGCGTGTCCAGGTCAGGCATGCTGTCATACATATCCATCTTATTTGAAATACTATAAAATGTGTTTATTTCAATTGGGTTTTTTTTCTGGCACCCTGCTTTTCTCGTGTTAGGATAAACATTATTCATCTATTTGTTTTGTTTTGTTTTCTTTTTTTCTCTTCTTTTTTTACACTGTACATTATCCTTGAGATCAGTATTATACAAATATATAATTACATTGGTGTCTGTTCAATAGTCCAGAATATTTTACTTGAACCAAATGTTGCAAAATATAGTCAGGTCATTGACTATATATCATTTTTAATGCAATCGCAATAATTTCACAACCAATATGTGTACGAATATACAAGGTGATCTCATTTCTGACCCCAGGTAGTTAATACCCATATATGCGGAAGGGTCAGAAATGAGGTCACCTTACCTGTTGAGAGAATTCTTCGCTCTACCGATTAATTTATATCCGATTTACGTGAAACTCCATACACTAGTGTCATTTCCGAATATTTCCTGACACGTGCGGATTAGAATAATCTGTGATGCTTTGTTTATTTTTCGCTTTATGTCCGGAGAATAAACTCAAACGTAGTATCATAATGATGATCGGTTCTGTGATTAATGGTAAAACTGTAAGGCTGATACATACTTTTGATGTTGTTTCATGTCTTCGTGCGAAACATTATTAAGCCTAGAAAATAGAATAGATTTTTTTTCCAAATCCACAAGAACTTCTATAATTTTCGGGCAAAACACTTTAGGGAAATATCTATACATGATATGGTCGCGTTCCGGTACATCTAATCCGGGTGTGCATGGCTGAGCAAATTGCAATCCAGGCACAACACGTGGATTAATACCAGGCGAGTTTAAAGTATTTGGGGCGTGTTCATGACCCCGTGATAGGAAATTACAAGTCATTTTTGACCATGCTTTTGACACGTCGTTATTCTTTTTCAGTGTATTTTAACCAGGTCATGTCCGTTGGAAGGGATGGCAGTGTACTGAATTTATTCATTTATCTATTTATAGATTTACCTTTTTATTTATTCTTCTCTTTTGTTTTATGAAAATAAAGACTGATTAAAATAGGTCAATGAAATGTATCGCAACCGATATTTGCCCAGATATAGGAGGATTTGGTTACATTCTTGCTACCAAACAATCTGTTATTTTTGGATAGAAACTTTTATATGATTCAGTTTCATTAAGTATCTAGAAAATACTAGTGTCTTGAATAATCCCATCTACAAATGACCATTCCAGGAAAGTTGGTTTTGTGGCCATTTATACTGTGTCATTGCTTAGTTCTAAACAGAAGATTGTAAAATATGAGGAAAAGGCACTGTACTCGTCTGAATGGTACATGAAGTTAATTAATATCTTCCCGAAGTGTTAGAATTTTTCAAAAGTCAACATAAAATGCACACTAATACATTTCATATCTGTCTACTTTCTCTAACCCATGAAAACTGTAGTAAAATATATTTCTGAATTTACGATATATTATAAAAATGAATAATTATCCACTCACATAACAGAACAATCGTTTTAAAGCTCTTTACGATTACAAAAATTTAACATCGCGTACAACGTAATACGTTAAAAAATAGTTTGTAAATTGCTATTTGGCATAATCTTAATATTTTCATAAACTGTAAATTTATACAAGCAAATTGTCCTGAAAATTTATACAAGCCTATTGTCCTGACAGATGTGGACACCAAGAATAATTCCATAAATGTTTTTTCATGCTGTATAGCACACTTCACATCACATGTCTTCATACTCATGTAACGGTTTGTCATTGTGCCGCCTCTACAGAAACACCCAATAATTTCGCCATTATGTTCGCAGCTACTCATACTACTCATCAGAATCATACAGTAAATGTTTTATATACGACTAATAGGAAATAACGAAGACTGTTTAATCACGAAAATTGACATCATCTATTTATCTATAGATCGTGCACACTAATTTTACAACAATGCAATTATTCATTTACTCATCAGTACATTTTGATTAATCTTCTAAACCCGGACATCCACATAGTCATGCTTATAGAGTATGCGGTTATATTCATTCATACCAGTAAACTACATATATGGGCGTGTTCTATAAAGATGTACACCACTTAAACATAATCACTGGCGACAAACGAGTACGCGTAGTTAATGCAGATAAACGTTCAACATTGTGATTGTAATCTGAAAGCTGTGTACTATCTCCTACAACTTCCTCCAACATAAATAAACCAAAGGAAAATACCCTCATAACAATTGGCATTATCACACGGGATACAAAATAATCCAGCTCATGATCTCGTTCTGTATTGAGTTAACCCGCACTATACAGTGGGTTTTTTTTCTGAGTAACAGTTTACTCGGTGTGCGTCAAATTCTACCGGCGAATCACAACGTAAAGAGGTGTATTCGAGTGTTCGCACGTCGGAACACCATCATATAAATATTAAGCGATTGAGAATTGACATAACCATTCTCTAGCTTACCTGTATACAACAACAGCTGATCACCATGTTCCTGTATCGGCCTGTAAGGTAGGTAACTAGTATATTATCAGGTAAAGTCTTCAGATATAAGTTAAAATAAATCACGTCGTGAAATTCTTTTTTAAGTTTCTGTCAAGTAAAATCATGGACGGAGTTTTTTTTCGATAATGAGATATAAGGATCAAAATTATCAACAGAAATGTAAGACGATAATCTTTGATATTAACCGATATAACAATCTTAATTTATTTATATCTCAAAAATATCTCAATTAATGGATAAATTACAAATAAGTCACATCATTGATATGATTGTCAGTCATATAAAACACGCCGACGTTGGATCAAGTTTAATAATTTGTTTATATTATAGAAATATAACGGATACTATCTTAAGACGTCACTACAACACATTTATTGGTTCGTTCCTGATTCCGACAGCAGATTATATATTTTATTTCTGCTTCGGTTTTGTTTATATTTTTGCGAGAGAGGATACAGATATTTTAGTTTAAGGTAATCCATTCAGAGTGTACGGTAGACTTACTGTTTTCCGAGTTAATACTGTATAATTAAGTCCGAGCCGTATTCGATATTTACATGATTGAATCTCTCGTGTTATTATGTGAAGGAAGTCGTGATGAATTATAATGTTTAGTCCTACTGGAAACAGTTGAATAAAAAAATCATCTTTATTTCTAACCGTTTAAATGTCCTGCTGGTCACTCGTCGTTATGCCGTTACTGTACATGTTCCTGTGTATACTTTCCCTGAAGACACGCTTGAGGTCTTCACATGTAGTTGGTTGTTTACGTTTGTAATGTTCCGGGTTATAAAGCCATTTACCACTGTCAAAAGCAATCGATGTAGGGGTATGGAACAATGAATGGGTAAATTAAAAATCTGCATGGCAGGTACGATTGATACGCGGAATAGAAAACAAGAAATCCCTTCAAAGTTAATCGTCGTAAATATCAAAGAATATAGCAACATATCCGGTAGTAGGTCCGGTACATGTACATACCGAATAACGCGTATGTAGCTAATTTAAAAAGTCAGTAGAAAAGTAAAGAAGGGGAGATGTTTGTTTGTTTTGGTTTTACGACCTGTTGACAGCCATGGAGGAGGGGGTATGGAGAGGCATAAACATAATAGATATCGATTTTGTTGTAAATTGAATAAATTTTAAATAAGCGTATATATGTGGAACTGTTCCACACTGTCCATAAGAATTAAATGTACAAATCTCGCAGATTATCATTATATTGTTGAATATCATTAGTAATTCTTTCGTTTTCTTCGTACTCCTTTGGAAATTCTGACGTAGAATTTTCTTTTTTCTATACATTATTTGAAATTTTGCTGTAGAAATTTAACTGTAACGTTATTTCAAAATCTATTTATTCAAATGTTAATTAATATTTTATTTATGGCAAATTTTTACTACATTCTCACTGATTCACGCATCCTTTGGAATTGAAATGAATTTTAATACAGGAAACAAGATGTTAGAAGTAAAACGTACAAGTCTTAGAGAATAAGGCGTTGACTATCAAAATAACTAACTGAATGTAGTTTCTCAACTGACGCTAGGTACAGAAGGCATTAGTAATTTTTGCTTTCAAAACAACCATTTTAGATACGTATGGAATGTTTTAGCATTCGTGTTGCCAATTGGTATTAAAATATGTGTATAGCCATCTGGTTTTTATGATATTGGCAACAAAACAAATATATACCTTTCTTTGTTATCCCAAAAATAAAAGAATGATTATCTATTGAAAAGGAATATGGTTTACATCTAGAAGAGTTTAAAATATTGTGATATGCCCTTCTGGCATTCCCATATCAAATGAATTATTTTTTCTCTTTCCGATATTTTAGAGTTATACATTACAGAAGCGAATGAGGCTCATATTTGAAAATGTTTTCTTGCATGCGAAAGTATTTTATCTGGCGACTGTGCCACTTAAATATTTTAGATAGTTATGGGACGTCAGAAATTTAAGTTGCGGCCTGCAGAGAATAAAGTGGAGGCATCCAGATATTTAAGTGGATGCCGCCAGATATTTAAGTGGTGGCCTCCAGATATTAAAGTAGCTGCCGCCAGATATTCAAGCGGCTACCTCCAGATAATAAAGTGGCGGCCCCCAGAAAATAAAGTGGCAGCCGACAGATATTTAAGTGGCGACCATTCCGATATTTAAGTGGCGGCCCCCAGAAAATAAAGTGGCGGCCACGAAATATTTAAGTGGCGGCCGACAGACAAAAATCTTTTTGCATGAAAGAAAAACATATTCCAATGTGAGCCTAATACGCCTCTCTAATATATGATGTACATAGCTACTTCTCTATCGTAGCCGCGAACAACATTTTTCCGTTTACCTTTGTCTGTTTTACATTCAAATATGTACCATATTCGCGTAAAAGATATGTAAGTTAGTGGGTTAATTCGGAATAGTATATGTTATTAATTTTCCTGCATGCAGGATGTAGGGATTATACTTGCGTTCTCCCTCGCATCATGCGTAAGAGGCGACTATATACATGTTTGTCTCCCTAATGTCTTCATTAATACTGTCCCACTTCTAGGCTTAAGGTTTGCATTTGCACTTCAGAGGAATGTTTTAGGTCTCTGTCTGACTGAGACAAACCAAAGTCTGTTACCTCTGAGTTACTGTATACCGCCCAGCTTTAACGGACTCGTTCTCATTGCCTGTATCAGACTTGCCGTCACTCTACCATGTCCGTGGAATTTTAGTGTCATGTCATAGTTAAAACTGATTTTCCAATGTTAATTGACATACGATATTGCTATGCTGGTGTACCATCCCTAATGATCTGTATTAGTGGAAATTTTTATGCAAATGGAATTTGTTGCACAAATAATCCTTTTCGGTAAATAAAATATAGCCATTTGATTGTATAATACCATTATATGAATAAAAGACTAGTATAATGTACGATTCGTCTTTACAGAGGAGCCATATGTGTTTCGCCGACTTTCACAACATTCTCACGTAAACGTTCAACCTCTGTCATACATCCGAACTTAAACAAATGTCCTTTTGCTCATCCGGTTTCCATGCAAGGTCACCAGATTGCCCTGCCGTCCGAGGCCGACACTATCAAGCCATTTGAAGAGATGCCTGGGCCACAAGGGATCTATAATGTTCCCTATTTAGGAGCGGCGCTACAGATGTATCCATTCAGTAAGGTTTGGCATTGTTTAACATCCTGTCGATTGATATTGTCACTAATTTCACAGTATTGAGCTGTATTATGATTTAACTGTTCCTGTGTTTATATCTAAGACAACATTTATATCTGAAGCGATTTTGCTGTTTTATTATACAATTATTTCGGGGTTTTTTCAGCTAAATACCGCACAGAACGCTTCGACGAATTAATAGAAAAGTGGCGCAGGGAGTTTGGCACAATCTGCAGAGTTCGTCTTCCTAGCGAATGGAACGTGTTCGTGCTTGATCCTGATGACGTTGAGAAAACTTTCAGGTCCGACAATAAGTATCCTTTCCGGCGGCCTCTGCCATTGTTCGACACGTATAATAACAGCAGGAACCGTGAGCCTACGATTGGAGAGCGGTAAGGCCCAAACTACTCTATAGAAATATGTAGGATTGCAGCGAAGACGTAAATATCACATGAACTGTTTTTCGTTATGTATAGTAAAGAAAGACAATGCATTCCCACACAACGGACATACTATTTTAAGCAATAGATATTACAGGGATCCAAACGTCTCCATGACCTTATGTAGATTCATTATCTTACAGATACAATGATAGAATGCCGTGTCTTTCGATCAAAGATAGACAATATCAGCGGTATTATACATAAACCCCTGGTTGACTTCGCCTTTTGAATTATTTGGTTTTTAAGTTAGCCCAGAGTGGCTTTATTAACTTTGAACACCATCTTTGATGACCTCAGCTTTTCACAAAACGTTAAACACCAACCTTAAAAATGACTGCGTCCGCTTATTTTTGTAGTATTTACATAATTCTGTTATACAGTAATGGTGAAAACTGGTGGGAGCTACGGAGTCCGGCACAGAGAGGTATATGTCAGCCTCGAGCCGTGTCAAAACTTATACCAAAGTTAAGCGGGGTAGCCGATGACCTCGTTAGTAACTGTAGAGTGACTGGTCAACTCCAAAACCTGCCCGACCCATTGTTTGAATACTCTTCAGAAGGTTTGTGTTAGTACAGTAGGATCGTATTTTAATGCAACTTGTAGGAATGGATTGGTTTTCAATTGAAAGCAAGACAATCCTCGTATAATGCGATTGTTATTTAAATATATCTCGATGAACTATAATCCTAAATGTGAACGGCTATGATAACAGTGTCCCTATACCTTGTCTGTCCGTATCCTATAGGGGCGGGGCTGCTGTGCTTCAACAAAAGACTTGGCATCATATCATCTTCAGGATCAGAGTCTAATCGCGAGTTCATGGAATTTGTGGATAATTACTTTGATTACTTTGGAGAGCAACTTCTAGCGCCAATCAACTGGTTCAAGTGGTTTAAAACTCCGGGCTATCGCAAATTCGAAAAGGCGTCTGATTTTTTAATGAGGTGAGTATACCTTGAATTAAACAATGAGGAAGAACTGAGAGCTGTAAGAATGAGCTTTGAATATATCTGTAGATAGAACTTTGAATATCTCTATAGATAAAATCTTGAATATATCTGTAGATAGAACTTTGAATATCTCTATAGATAAAATCTTGAATATATCTGTAGATAGAACTTTGAATATCTCTGTAGATAAAATCTTGAATATATCTGTAGATAGAACTTTGAGTATCTCTATAGATAGAACTTTGAATATCTCTATAGATAGAACTTTGAGTATCTCTATAGATAGAACTTTGAATATCTTTATAGATAGAACTTTGAATATATCTGTAGATAGAACTTTGAATATCTCTGTAGATAGAACTTTTAATATATCTGTAGATAGAACTTTGAATATCTCTGTAGATAAAATCTTGAATATATCTGTAGATAGAACTTTGAGTATCTCTATAGATAGAACTTTGAATATCTTTATAGACAGAACTTTGAATATCTTTATAGATAGAACTTTGAATATATCTGTAGATAGAACTTTGAATATCTCTATAGATAGAACTTTGAATATATCTGTAGACAGAACTTTGAATATCTCTATAGATAAAATCTTGAATATATCTGTAGATAGAACTTTGAATATCTCTATAGATAAAATCTTGAATATATCTGTAGATAGAACTTTGAATATCTCTATAGATAAAATCTTGAATATATCTGTAGATAGAACTTTGAATATCTCTATAGATAAAATCTTGAATATATCTGTAGATAGAACTTTGAATATCTCTGTAGACAGAACTTTGAATATATCTGTAGATAGAACTTTGAATATCTCTATAGATAGAACTTTGAATATCTCTATAGATAGAAGTTGTAATTTGTTAATCTTTTTAAGATAGCGTTCTACGTAAGTGGTCTTTATGTTAATATTGAATTATGTTATCAAAGTTTCACAGACAAATATACGGAAAAGGCGCTCAACAATCTAGACAACAAAACTGACCCAGATGAGTTTAATCTTCTTCATTTCCTGTTAACGTCCCCGAATATGACTCCAGAAAAAATATCTTCGCTCCTCATCGACTTTTTCAGAGGAGGAATTGATTCTGTAAGTTATTTCCTGACTTTTTTTCTTCTGTTATATAATATTGCTTTACTTACATAACCATGATATTAAACCCATTTGATGTCATTAAGCGATAACGCATAATGAGTACCATTAAAATGCATGTATGCCCACGACAGTGTACCTATAGAATACCAAAATACATTGGTAATTGCGAGAATTTAATATTTAACATGTCGTTTGCCTAATTATAATGCTTTATGAAGAATGCTGTTTTAATCAAATTTACACTTTTTAGACGGCCAACGCAATTACATTCCTGCTTTATCACCTTGCAAAATATCCCGACATACAAGAGAAACTATATCAGGAGTTAGCTCCCCTGATACCGGCAGAGGGTCCAATTAGTCCAGATGGCTTCAAGGATGTGCATTATCTGAAGGCATGTCTTAAAGAATCGTTCAGGTGAGCTGTCGTTATTTTACCAGTATACATCGGTACGTACGCTTACATATGTAAAATCTTACATTTCGAACCAAATTCAATTGAACATTTTTGTACAACGATATAGTTATACTAATGTACCTTTAAAGATGTCATTTTGATCATAATTAAATATTACCTCACGTACTAACTTCGGTCCAGAAGATATTATATTATGAATAATTCTATCCTGTGAGCGACTGAGGGATCCTAACGTTAAGTCGACAAAGTGCAAGTGATATACAGAAATTTAAATTACAATGTCCTCCCAGAAATGTAGGTTGGTGGGTAAAGTCAATGTCCTTCCAGAAATGTAGGTTGATGGGTAAAGTTAATGTCCTTCCAGAAATGTAGGTTGATGGGTAAAGTCATTGTCCAAATAGAAATGTAGGTTTGTGGGTTAAGTCATTGTCCAAATAGAAATGCAGGTTGGTGGGTTAAGTCATTGTCCATATAGAAATCTAGGTTTGTGGGTTAAGTCAATGTCGTCCATTTGACCTGTAGATTGTAAGGCGGGTGTCGTCGATTTGACCTAGATTTGTAAGGCGGGTGTCGTCGATTTGACCTAGATAAGTATGGCGAGTGCCGTCGATTTGACCTAGATTTGTATGGCAGATGTCGTCGATTTGACCTTGATTTGTATGATAGGTGTCGTCGATTTGACCTAGATTTGTGTGGCGAGTGTCGTTTTCCTTCCCGGAACGCCTGCTCATATTGTACATTCCAATTAAGCCATTGTCCATATAGAAATGTAGGTCGGTGGGTTAAGTCAATGTCCTTATATAAATGTAGGTTTGTGGATAAAGTCAATGTCCTTATAGAAATGTAGGTTGGTGGGTAAAGTCATTGTCCAGATAGAAATGTAGGTTGATGGGTAAAGTCAATGTCCATATAAAAATGTAGGTTGGTGGGTAAAGTCATTGTCCAGATAGAAATGTAGGTTGATGGGTAAAGTTAATGTCCTCCCAGAAATGTAGGTTGGTGGGTTAAGTCAATGTCCTCCCAGAAATGTAGGTTGGTGGGTAAAGTCAATGTCCTTATAGAAATGTAGGTCGGTGGGTTAAGTCAATGTCCTTATATAAATGTAGGTTTGTGGATAAAGTCAATGTCGTTATAGAAATGTAGGTTGGTGGGTAAAGTCATTGTCCAGATAGAAATGTAGGTTGATGGGTAAAGTTAATGTCCATATAAAAATGTAGGTTGGTGGGTAAAGTCATTGTCCAGATAGAAATGTAGGTTGATGGGTAAAGTTAATGTCCTCCCAGAAATGTAGGTTGGTGGGTTAAGTCAATGTCCTCCCAGAAATGTAGGTTGGTGGGTAAAGTCAATGTCCTTATAGAAATGTAGGTCGGTGGGTTAAGTCAATGTCCTTATATAAATGTAGGTTGGTGGGTAAAGTCATTGTCCAGATAGAAATGTAGGTTGATGGGTAAAGTTAATGTCCTCCCAGAAATGTAGGTTGGTGGGTTAAGTCAATGTCCTCCCAGAAATGTAGGTTGGTGGGTAATGTCATTGTCCATATAGAAATGTAGGTCGGTGGGTTAAGTTAATGTCCTTATAGAAATGTAGGTCGGTGGGTAAAGTTAATGTCCTTATAGAAATGTAGGTTGGTGGGTAAAGTCATTGTCCAAATAGAAATGTAGGTTGATGGGTTAAGTCAATGTCCTCCCAGAAATGTAGGTTGGTGGGTAAAGTTAATGTCCATATAGAAATGTAGGTTTGTGGGTAAAGTCATTGTCCATATAGAAATGTAGGTTGGTGGGTAAAGTCATTGTCCTTATAGAAATGTAGGTTTGTGGGTAAAGTCATTGTCCATATAGAAATGTAGGTTGGTGGGTAAAGTTAATGTCCTCCCAGAAATGTAGGTTTGTGGGTAAAGTCATTGTCCATATAGAAATGTAGGTTGGTGGGTAAAGTCATTGTCCATATAGAAATGTAGGTTGGTGGGTTAAGTCAATGTCCTCCCAGAAATGTAGGTTGGTGGGTTAAGTCATTGTCCATATAGAAATGTAGGTTTGTGGGTAAAGTCATTGTCCATATAGAAATGTAGGTTGGTGGGTTAAGTGTTTTGCCTTTTGTTTAGATTTGTATATCCAGTAATCCTGGGTACCCAGAGAGTATTGGATAAGGATGTGGTGCTTTCTAACTACGATATTCCGGCGGGGGTATGTATACCACGAAACACATGGTTCCTATGACACCGGGTCAGAACACACATACCTTTTTCGGAATACTTTTTAAATATCCATTATTCAAACATTTATTCCCAATTTCTTTTTGTTAACATCTGTGTATGCCCAAGTTGATGTTTTAACACCTGTGTATGCCAAAGTTGATTTTTTAACATTTGTGTATGCCCAAGTTGATTTTTTAACACCTGTGTATGCCTAAGTTGAATTTGAACATCTGTGTATGCCCAAGTTGACGTTTTAACACCTGTGTATGCCTAAGTTGATGTTTTAACACCTGTGTATGCCAAAGTTGATTTTTTAACATCTGTGTATGCCAAAGTTGATTTTTTAACACCTGTGTATGCCTAAGTTGAATTTGAACATCTGTGTATGCCCAAGTTGATGTTTTAACATCGGTGTATGCCCAAGTTGATGTTTTAACATCTGTGTATGCCCAAGTTGATGTTTTAACACCTGTGTATGCCCAAGTTGATGTTTTAACATCGGTGTATGCCCAAGTTGATGTTTTAACATCTGTGTATGCCTAAGTTGATGTTTTAACATCTGTGTATGCCTAAGTTGATGTTTTAACATCTGTGTATGCCCAAGTTGATGTTTTAACATCTGTGTATGCCCAAGTTGATGTTTTAACATCGGTGTATGCCCAAGTTGATGTTTTAACATCGGTGTATGCCCAAGTTGATGTTATAACATCTGTGTATGCCAAAGTTGATGTTTTAACACCTGTGTATGCCTAAGTTGATTTTTAAACATCTGTGTATGCCAAAGTTGATGTTATATCACCTGTGTATGCCTAAGTTGATTTTTTAACACCTGTGTATGCCTAAGTTGTTTTTTGACCATCTGTGTATGCCTAAGTTGATTTTTTAACATCTGTGTATGCCCAACAATTTCCGACAATATTTTCACATTTTTTGCACCCTACAATACAGACGAGCTAGAGAAGCTGTAAAATGTGGTTTTTTCTCATGATCTATCTTAAATGAAATCCTTTTGAAATGGATCAAAATATGAAAATATGAAATAAGTGAATAATTATTTTAAAATTTTGAATTTAGAACGCAACAATGTGGGATAATGTAATAGAATATTTATTTTTCAATCGATATTACTTTTTGCACATCAAGAATTATTGACTTTCAGGAAAGTCTGTGAAGTTGCATTACATGTACCAGTGTATCTCAACGTGAAAACGGTCTATTTCACTTGTACTATGAAAAGCATGAGCGAACATTACAATTTGTTGTTTTCGTTGCCTTACAGACGACAATAAATATGTGCATTACCTCTATCTGCAAAGACGAAAAATATTTTCCTAATCCGGACAAGTTCTTGCCTGAGCGTTGGTTAAGGAGTAATCCTGACAGAGAAAAAATCCATCCTTTCGGTTTCCTTCCCTTTGGATACGGAACACGGAACTGTGTAGGACAGAGATTCGCGGAGCAGGAGATATATGTCAGTGTATCCAAAGTGAGTAAATGTTTTGATATATTCAGTATGTAATGTTAGATATACCTACCTTGATGGCCTCTACTCAATATCCGATATCATAATGAGGTACTTACAGTATAAGCTGGAGGTGATTCTCGGTAGCACAGAGGTAGGGAGTTTGTCTCGATATATAATGACTATTTAGAGTCAGTCCTATTACAATGCGTGATGCTCAGCACTATAAACACACACTCCATGGGGGAGTCAATAGACCGTTCTGGTGTTACAATACTGAAACGAGGTGTCGTGTCAGTGTGTCAGCGACGGAACATTTGTATGACACTATTCATGGATGTAGAGTTGGCTCCACTCAATCTATATTTGAAACCAAATTACATTAATTTACGCTTCCTTAATAAATAAGGCAGTGTCTTACAGGAAACCAGAGGTAACGTTGTAAAGTAATGATGGAGATCGGCTTTAAGTGACAGTATACGATTTCTCTTGATTTCATCCAAAACTATTATATATATATGTATTTTTTCCTAAAAAAGGAAAGACAGTATCAACAATTAGCCGTAATTTCTAACTGAAATCGATAAAAAACGAGGGGATCGTATAAAATGTGGCTTGCGCGGTAGATAAAGAGATAGGTGACCGTAATGGTTAAGTGTCTTGTGTTTCAACCACTATGTAAATCTAGGCTCAATTGAGATTATGTCAACTTCTCTAAAGAAAACAAGCATCGAATACGTTCAATAACATATCCAAGATAGTAGAATACTTACCAAAGATAGCATGCATGATGTCGATACCAACATTTCCCTGGGGGTATGCAATCTGTCAGTCATGGGATTAAATTGATTGATCAGAATAAATCGGTTAACTCTTTTTATATTTATCTTTTGTATTTTTGCCAGTGAATTATAGAAATTTATCAAACTGATAAAACATATTTTCACTGCAGCGATCAGCAGTTAAAATATAAGATTTTGCAGTGAAAATAAAAGTTTTTCGTTTTTGACAAATCAGAGCGAACCTTTGTATTCGCCTCATTGAAACTAGCCGATTTCTTATGCTGTATTCCTGAAATATTTAGAAAAAAAGCTTTTGACAAAACACTTACTTGACGTTAGCTTTTCATTCACAGGTTCTCCAATAACAGCAGAAAATGCTTAAATTGCGTTATCAGTCCATAAATAATGTCCCCGTCAAGTTGGCGTTGAGTAACGTCACAAAGAGACGTCGTCAAGAATTATGTTACTGATTCCCGCACTTTTCGACGCTATTATTTTTTCGATGATATTCAATTTTTTTATCGTAAAATGCAATAAAAAGAAAATGTAATGGTTTCCAGTTGAATACATATTATGTATAACATATATTTCACTCATATGACAAAATATTTCGGGATATATCGATATTGTGTCATACTCGTGAAATATATGTTATGCAACGGGAAACCATTCAATATCCTCCATTTATTTTACTAATAGATACATACAGGTATACCGTATAAGTAATATAAACTGCAGCAAGATCTCATTGGAAATATTCTGAGATTTATTCGAGATTGTAGCTTAACCCTGGTTCAACCGACATTTATAAGTCGGGTGTCGTGGATTTGACCTAGATTTGTATGAGAGGTGTAGTCCATTTGAACCAGATTTGTATGGCAGGTGTCGTCCGTTTGAACCAGATTTGTATGGCAGGTGTCGTCCGTTTGAACCAGATTTGTATGGCAGGTGTCGTCGATTTGACCTAGATTTGTATGGCGTGTGACGTCTATTTGACCTAGATTTGTAAGGCGGGTGTCGTCGATTTGACCTAGATTTGTATGGCGGGTGTCGTATATTTGACCTAGATTTGTATGGCGGGTGCCGTCAATTTGAACTAGATTTGTATGGCAGGTGTGGTCTGACCAGGATTTGTATGGCACATGTCGTCCATTTGACCTATATTTGTAAGGGGGTTGTCGTCCATTTGACCTAGATTGTATGGCGGGTGTCGTATATTTGACCTAGATTTGTATGGCGGGTGTTGTCGATTGAACTAGATTTGTATGACAGGTGTGGTCTGACCAGGATTTATATGGCACATGTCGTCCATTTGACCTATATTTGTAAGGGGGTTGTCGTCCATTTGACCTAGATTGTAAGGCGGGTGTCGTCGATTTGACCTAGATAAGTATGGCGAGGGCCGTCGATTTGGCCTAGATTTGTATGGCAGATGTCGTCGATTTGACCTAGATTTGTATGATGAGTGTCGTCGATTTGACCTAGATTTGTGTGGCGAGTGTCGTTTTCCTTCCCAGAACGCCTGCTCATATTGTACATTCCAATAGTCTCCATGGAAATCCATATTTTTGGTTGTATTTTGTCCTCGTTTCGTAGTTAGAATTACTGTTTCGTTTTAATATCCGCGTTCTCAGTTAAGTTTGCCTTTGTCATGTCAGCTCCAGTCGTGTTAGGTCCACAACCTTGTATTCTAATGCGTGGTTTTCTTTCCGCTCTTAAGAAGAGAACGAAACTTAAGTTTTGAATGGGTTGTATTAGTGTGTAAGTTAGGAAACTTGTCATATTTGAATGGCAGCGATAGGATTAAACTAAATTGTTATTTCCTGCTAATTTGAACTGGTTTGTCTTACAGAAATATTATTCATCTAAATAGACTCATTAATTTCTTTCTTTTTCAGATTGTGACTAACTTCACGTTATCACTTCCAAAGGGTTTAAACGATGTGCCGTTTGTCTACTCAACGTTTGCTACTCCCAGAGATAAATTCACCTTGCATTTGAACCCAAGATGAACCGACGAATGATCTGTAAACTATATACTGTTATGAAGCGACAATCAGATCCGGCTAAAGATAATCCAGATAATCACACGTATACGGTCAGAGACAATTTTCGCGCCCTATCATATATACGGATAATTGTGAAGACATTGACCTATGTATATATAACTGATATACTACTACACTTGCCAAAAGTACAACCTTGTGATACGTAGCAGTAGTGTTTTCGAGTAAAGCCCTGTGATAAGTAGCCGCAGTTTTTACGAGTACAGCCCTGTGATAAGTAGCCGCAGTTTTTACGAGTACAGCCCTGTTATACGTAGACGCCCTTGTTACTTGTACAACCCTGTGATACGTATCAGTAGTGTTTTCGAGTACAGCCCTGTGATACGTAGCGGTAGTGTTTTCGAGTACAGCCCTGTGATACGTAGCGGTAGTGTTTTCGAGTACAGCCCTGTGATACGTAGCAGTTTACCTGAGTATAATATTGGTATTTATTTATATTTATTCATATTTTTATGCATTTATTACGTTGTGAATCTCCTAATAGTTTCAATTGAATTTTAAACATCTGCACTTCATTTTGTCAGTGTAGTTCCATGACATAATTCCTTGTTGTGCATTACCAGAAATATGTGTTACAGATTATATATTAATGTTGACTTATATTTAAATGTTTTTATTGAATTTTGTTTACAACATCTCGCGGGCGAGAAATTGTATAGAGAACTTTTATTCTTTTAATGTACGGAAAAAATTATAACGAAAGAAAATAATATATCTATATACAATGTATGTGTCTTTGTCATATCGTTGTACATCACACTTTCCCTCGGCTACGTTAGGTATTGTTATTTTGCTCTAAATACATGCACATTTCTCGAAATACCTTTGTTGTAATTCTTAATAACCACAATCTCAAATGGATTGATCTGAAGTAAGAGGGCTGATTGATAAGTTGTGAGCCTCATATTGAAGGATTTTAATTTGCCGGACATATTGTATTATTTTTCAACATAATACCCTTCAGTATCTATACACTTTTGCCAATGGTGTTTAACGGCCTCAATGTCACTTTTATAGAACTCCTTTTCTTGGTTGTTCATAAGGTCATCCACTGCATGTATGACGTCATCATCAGACTGAAAGTACATGTAAGTGCTTGACATATCTGAAATATATGAAAGCCTGATGGAGCGAGATCAGATGAATAAGACGGATACTCAATCATTTAAAAGCCACAACCGTGAATGACAGCCATGGCAATGACAGACGTGTGGACAGGAGAATGATTCTGATTAAATACACCTTTAGTGAGCTTTCCGCGGCGCTAAAAAATTAATATTTTCCCGTAACTGCCACATAGGTGAAGCACAGTATGTGCCTTTGAATGTTTGTTCCTTATGGAGATAATCTATCAGCTGAATACCATATGCATCCCAGAAAACCGAGGCCAAAACCTTCCCAGATGATGGAACAGTCTCTGCCTTCTTCGTCGAGGAGAGCAAGGTTGCTTCCATTTTTCGATTGTTGTTTGGCCTCTTGGGTAAAATGATTGACCCATGTTTCAGCCATAGTAATAAATCTCTGAAAATAACTGGCAGGATCTTCCTCAAACAGATTAAGCTTAGCAAGCAAAAATGTGCGCTTGGTGTGCTTCTGATCAACTATCAGAAATCTTGGTACCCATCGGGCAGAAAACTTTCTCATTACAAGATCCTCGGTCAGAATGGATGATACTCTTTCCTGAGAAATGCCAACTCTACTGGCTATACATCTTTTTGTGACTCGTCTGTCTGTCAAAGCAATATCATTAACTTTATTGACCATTTCTGGGGTTGCAACACTAGGCCTTCCAGGACGGGGGGTCATCCTCAAGGCTCTGTTGGCCGCGCTGAAATTCCGCCGCACACATTTTCACTGTAGCATATGTAGGGCATCTAGTTCCTAGTGCTGCTACCATATAATTATGGATATCCTTAGGTGTTAAACTTTTTATGCAAATATTGGATCACTGCTCTTTTACCGATTTTGTTCATTTTGCTTGTCTTGGTTACTTTAGAGTGCTACCTCGTCGATATAAATTAACCAAATGAGACAAGTCCTTGCGTACACGGCCCTATATAGTCAGAGAAAAATAGGACTTTAAAAGGACATCCTGTAGTACCTCCTTCAATACGAGGCTCACAACATATAAATCATCCCTTGTAATATAACGAAGAGTTAAGAGAACTAAGAGAGTGACCACTTAACCATCAACACGCTTCGACCACGTCGAATATTTGATATCGCATAATTGAAAATTCCGCAATAAAATCAGGATGAAGGCCATAAAATTTCTCCAAAGCTGTCCTCAACTTGATTGTCTATCAACAGTCAGCATAACCAATGATAGTCGTGGTTTTTACAAATACATTGAGTGCCCAATCGACATACGTTACAACACGTTTGGAATACAGGGATACTACCATCAGAAAATGGAAAAATCACAAATTTTTCAAAATCATTACGCTTATGTTACAACCCAGTGGTAAGCTGCTACCGTTACGGTGTCTATAAAGATTAGACTAAGTAGCGACAATAAGCGTAGACAGCCAGGTAAAACCTTGGGATACGTAGCAGTAGTGTTTCCGAACGCAACCCTAAGCTACACAGCAAATCTTGTTATTGAAGATTTGGAAGAGGTTATGATTAGGAAAAATCATCAACAGGTTAAGTGGAGTAAATGTATTGCACTGGTATTGTTAAACATAAACATAAACAATTACTATGGAGGGAAACAAAGTCCTATTGTATTGTACTGGTATAAAACATAAACAATTACTGTGGTGGGAAACAAAGTATTTATTGTATTATACTGGTGTTAAACATAAACAATTACTGTGGAGGGAAACAAAGTCCTATTGTATTGTACTGGTGTTAAACATAAACAACTACTGTGGAGGGAAACAGAGTCCTAAAGTATTGTACTGGTGTTAAACATAAACAATTACTATGGAGGGAAACAAAGTCCTATTGTATTGTACTGGTATAAAACATAAACAATTACTGTGGTGGGAAACAAAGTATTTATTGTATTATACTGGTGTTAAACATAAACAATTACTGTGGAGGGAAACAAAGTCCTATTGTATTGTACTGGTGTTAAACATAAACAACTACTGTGGAGGGAAACAAAGTCCTAAAGTATTGTACTGGTGTTAAACATAAACAATTACTGTGGAGGGAACAAAGTCTTATTGTATTGTACTGGTATAAAACATAAAGACATACTGTGGAGGGAAACAAAGTATAATTGTATTGTACTGGTATAAAACATAAAGACATACTGTGGAGGGAAACAAAGTCTAATTGTATTGTACTGGTATAAAACATAAACAAATACTGTGGAGGGAAACAAAGTCTTATTGTATTCTACTGGTATAAAACATCAAGACATACTGTGGAGGGAAACAAAGTCTTATTGTATTGTACTGGTATAAAACATAAACAAATACTGTGGAGGGAAACAAAGTCTTATTGTATTGTATAGGTGTAAAACATAAACAACTACTGTGGAGGGAAACAAAGTCTTATTGTATTCTACAGGTATAAAACATAAACAAATACTGTGGTGGGAAACAAAGTCTTATTGTATTGTACTGGTATTGTAAAACATAAACAAATACTTTGGAGGGAAACAAAGTCTAATTGTATTCTACTGGTATAAAACATAAACAAATACTGTGGAGGGAAACAAAGTCTAATTGTATTGTACTGGTATAAAACATAAACAATTACTGTGGAGGGAAACAAAGTCTTATTGTATTCTACAGGTATAAAACAAAGAAATACTGTCGAGGGAAACAAAGTCTTATTGTATTGTATTGGTATTGTAAAACATAAACAAATACTTTGGAGGGAAACAAAGTCTAATTGTATTCTACTGGTATAAAACATAAACAATTACTGTGGAGGGAAACAAAGTCTTATTGTATTCTACAGGTATAAAACAAAGAAATACTGTCGAGGGAAACAAAGTCTTATTGTATTGAACTGGTGTAAAACATAAAGACATACTGTGGAGGGAAACAAAGTCTAATTGTGTTGTACTGGTATAAAACATAAACAAATACTATGGAGGGAAACAAAGTCTTATTGTATTCTACTGGTGTTAAACATAAACAAATACTGTGGAGGGAAACAAAGTCTTATTGTATTGTATAGGTGTAAAACATAAACAAATACTGTGGAGGGACACAAAGTATTTATTATATTGCACTGTTATTATAAAACATCAACAAATACTGTGGGGGGAAACAAAGTCTAATTGTGTTGTACTGGTATAAAACAAGCAAATACTGTGGAGGGAAACAAAGTCTTATTGTGTTGAACTGGTGTAAAACAAAGACATACTGTGGAGGGAAACAAAGTCTTATTGTATTGAACTGGTGTAAAACATAAAGACATACTGTGGAGGGAAACAAAGTCTTATTGTATTGTACTGGTATAAAACATAAACAAATACTGTGGAGGGAAACACAGTATTTATTATATTGCACTGTTACTATAAAACATAAACAACTACTGTGGAGGAAAACAAAGCCTTATTGTATTCTACTGGTGTTAAACATAAACAACTACTGTGGTGGGAAACAAAGTCTAATTATATTCTACTGGTATAAAACATAAACAAATACTGTGGAGGGAAACAAAGTCTAATTGTATTGTACTGGTATAAAACATAAACAATTACTGTGGAGGGAAACAAAGTCTTATTGTATTCTACAGGTATAAAACAAAGAAATACTGTCGAGGGAAACAAAGTCTTATTGTATTGTATTGGTATTGTAAAACATAAACAAATACTTTGGAGGGAAACAAAGTCTAATTGTATTGTACTGGTATAAAACATAAACAATTACTGTGGAGGGAAACAAAGTCTTATTGTATTCTACAGGTATAAAACAAAGAAATACTGTCGAGGGAAACAAAGTCTTATTGTATTGAACTGGTGTAAAACATAAAGACATACTGTGGAGGGAAACAAAGTATAATTGTATTGTACTGGTATAAAACATAAACAACTACTGTGGAGGGAAACAAAGTCTAATTGTATTGTACTGGTATAAAACATAAACAACTACTGTGGAGGGAAACAAAGTCTAATTGTATTGTACTGGTATAAAACATAAACAAATACTGTGGAGGGAAACAAAGTCTTATTGTATTGTATAGGTGTAAAACATAAACAAATACTGTGGAGGGACACAAAGTATTTATTATATTGCACTGTTATTATAAAACATCAACAAATACTGTGGGGGAAAACAAAGTCTTATTGTGTTGTACTGGTATAAAACAAGCAAATACTGTGAAGGGAAACAAAGTCTTATTGTGTTGAACTGGTGTAAAACATAAAGACATACTGTGGAGGGAAACAAAGTCTTATTGTATTGAACTGGTGTAAAACATAAAGACATACTGTGGAGGGAAACAAAGTCTTATTGTATTGTACTGGTATTGTAAAACATAAACAAATACTGTGGAGGGAAAAAAGTATTTATTATATTGCACTGTTATTATAAAACATCAACAAATACTGTGGGGGAAACAAAGTCTAATTGTATTGTACTGGTATAAAACATAAACAAATACTGTGGAGGGAAACACAGTATTTATTATATTGCACTGTTATTATAAAACATAAACAAATACTGTGGAGGGAAACACAGTATTTATTATATTGCACTGTTATTATAAAACATCAACAAATACTGTGGGGGGAAACAAAGTCTTATTGTATTGTACTGGTATAAAACATAAACAAATACTGTGGTGGGAAACAAAGTCTTATTGTATTCTACCGGTGTTTAACATAAACAAATAATGTGGAGGGAAACAAAGCCTTATTGTATTCTACTGGTGTTAAACATAAACAACCACTGTGGTGGGAAACAAAGTCTTATTGTATTGTACTGGTATTGAAAAACATAAACAAATACTTTGGAGGGAAACAAAGTCTAATTGTATTCTACTGGTATAAAACATAAACAAATACTGTGGAGGGAAACAAAGTCTAATTGTATTGTACTGGTATAAAACATAAACAATTACTGTGGAGGGAAACAAAGTCTTATTGTATTCTACAGGTATAAAACAAAGAAATACTGTCGAGGGAAACAAAGTCTTATTGTATTGTATTGGTATTGTAAAACATAAACAAATACTTTGGAGGGAAACAAAGTCTAATTGTATTCTACTGGTATAAAACATAAACAATTACTGTGGAGGGAAACAAAGTCTTATTGTATTCTACAGGTATAAAACAAAGAAATACTGTCGAGGGAAACAAAGTCTTATTGTATTGTATTGGTATTGTAAAACATAAACAAATACTTTGGAGGGAAACAAAGTCTAATTGTATTCTACTGGTATAAAACATAAACAATTACTGTGGAGGGAAACAAAGTCTTATTGTATTCTACAGGTATAAAACAAAGAAATACTGTCGAGGGAAACAAAGTCTTATTGTATTGAACTGGTGTAAAACATCAAGACATACTGTGGAGGGAAACAAAGTCTAATTGTATTGTACTGGTATAAAACATAAACAACTACTGTGGAGGGAAACAAAGTCTTATTGTGTTGTACTGGTATAAAACATAAACAAATACTATGGAGGGAAACAAAGTCTTATTGTATTCTACTGGTGTTAAACATAAACAAATACTGTGGAGGGAAACAAAGTCTTATTGTATTGTATAGGTGTAAAACATAAACAAATACTGTGGAGGGACACAAAGTATTTATTATATTGCACTGTTATTATAAAACATCAACAAATACTGTGGGGGAAAACAAAGTCTTATTGTGTTGTACTGGTATAAAACAAGCAAATACTGTGAAGGGAAACAAAGTCTTATTGTGTTGAACTGGTGTAAAACAAAGACATACTGTGGAGGGAAACAAAGTCTTATTGTATTGAACTGGTGTAAAACATAAAGACATACTGTGGAGGGAAACAAAGTCTTATTGTATTGTACTGGTATAAAACATAAACAAATACTGTGGAGGGAAACAGAGTCCTAAAGTATTGTACTGGTATAAAACATAAACAAATACTGTGGAGGGAAACACAGTATTTATTATATTGCACTGTTATTATAAAACATAAACAACTACTGTGGAGGAAAACAAAGCCTTATTGTATTCTACTGGTGTTAAACATAAACAACTACTGTGGTGGGAAACAAAGTCTAATTGTATTCTACTGGTATAAAACATAAACAAATACTGTGGAGGGAAACAAAGTCTAATTGTATTGTACTGGTATAAAACATAAACAATTACTGTGGAGGGAAACAAAGTCTTATTGTATTCTACAGGTATAAAACAAAGAAATACTGTCGAGGGAAACAAAGTCTTATTGTATTGTATTGGTATTGTAAAACATAAACAAATACTTTGGAGGGAAACAAAGTCTAATTGTATTCTACTGGTATAAAACATAAACAATTACTGTGGAGGGAAACAAAGTCTTATTGTATTCTATAGGTATAAAACAAAGAAATACTGTCGAGGGAAACAAAGTCTTATTGTATTGAACTGGTGTAAAACATAAAGACATACTGTGGAGGGAAACAAAGTATAATTGTATTGTACTGGTATAAAACATAAACAACTACTGTGGAGGGAAACAAAGTCTAATTGTATTGTACTGGTATAAAACATAAACAACTACTGTGGAGGGAAACAAAGTCTAATTGTATTGTACTGGTATAAAACATAAACAAATACTGTGGAGGGAAACAAAGTCTTATTGTATTGTATAGGTGTAAAACATAAACAAATACTGTGGAGGGACACAAAGTATTTATTATATTGCACTGTTATTATAAAACATCAACAAATACTGTGGGGGAAAACAAAGTCTTATTGTGTTGTACTGGTATAAAACAAGCAAATACTGTGAAGGGAAACAAAGTCTTATTGTGTTGAACTGGTGTAAAACATAAAGACATACTGTGGAGGGAAACAAAGTCTTATTGTATTGAACTGGTGTAAAACATAAAGACATACTGTGGAGGGAAACAAAGTCTTATTGTATTGTACTGGTATTGTAAAACATAAACAAATACTGTGGAGGGAAAAAAGTATTTATTATATTGCACTGTTATTATAAAACATCAACAAATACTGTGGGGGGAAACAAAGTCTTTTTGTATTGTACTGGTATAAAACATAAACAAATACTGGGGAGGGAAACAGAGTCCTAAAGTATTGTACTGGTATAAAACATAAACAAATACTGTGGAGGGAAACACAGTCCTAAAGTATTGTACTAGTATAAAACATAAACAAATACTGTGGAGGGAAACACAGTATTTATTATATTGCACTGTTATTATAAAACATCAACAAATACTGTGGGGGGAAACAAAGTCTTATTGTATTGTACTGGTATAAAACATAAACAAATACTGGGGAGGGAAACAGAGTCCTAAAGTATTGTACTGGTATAAAACATAAACAAATACTGTGGAGGGAAACAGAGTCCTAAAGTATTGTACTGGTATAAAACATAAACAAATACTGGGGAGGGAAACAAAGTCTTATTGTATTGAACTGGTATAAAACATAAACAAATACTGTGGAGGGAAACAGAGTCCTAAAGTATTGTACTGGTATAAAACATAAACAAATACTGTGGAGGGAAACACAGTATTTATTATATTGCACTGTTATTATAAAACATCAAC
Source organism: Pecten maximus (assembly GCF_902652985.1). NCBI lineage: Eukaryota > Metazoa > Mollusca > Bivalvia > Pectinida > Pectinidae > Pecten > Pecten maximus. The sequence goes on from NC_047025.1 coordinate 37,571,690, forward strand.
AAATACTGTGGGGGGAAACAAAGTCTTATTGTATTGTACTGGTATAAAACATAAACAAATACTGGGGAGGGAAACAGAGTCCTAAAGTATTGTACTGGTATAAAACATAAACAAATACTGTGGAGGGAAACACAGTATTTATTATATTGCACTGTTATTATAAAACATAAACAAATACTGTGGAGGGAAACAGAGTCCTAAAGTATTGTACTGGTATAAAACATAAACAAATACTGTGGAGGGAAACACAGTATTTATTATATTGCACTGTTATTATAAAACATCAACAAATAATGTGGGGGGAAACAAAGTCTTATTGTATTGTACTGGTATAAAACATAAACAAATACTGTGGTGGGAAACAAAGTCTTATTGTATTCTACCGGTGTTTAACATAAACAAATAATGTGGAGGGAAACAAAGCCTTATTGTATTCTACTGGTGTTAAACATAAACAACCACTGTGGTGGGAAACAAAGTCTTAATGTATTGTACTGGTATTGAAAAACATAAACAAATACTTTGGAGGGAAACAAAGTCTAATTGTATTCTACTGGTATAAAACATAAACAAATACTGTGGAGGGAAACAAAGTCTAATTGTATTGTACTGGTATAAAACATAAACAATTACTGTGGAGGGAAACAAAGTCTTATTGTATTCTACAGGTATAAAACAAAGAAATACTGTCGAGGGAAACAAAGTCTTATTGTATTGTATTGGTATTGTAAAACATAAACAAATACTTTGGAGGGAAACAAAGTCTAATTGTATTCTACTGGTATAAAACATAAACAATTACTGTGGAGGGAAACAAAGTCTTATTGTATTCTACAGGTATAAAACAAAGAAATACTGTCGAGGGAAACAAAGTCTTTTTGTATTGAACTGGTGTAAAACATAAAGACATACTGTGGAGGGAAACAAAGTCTAATTGTATTGTACTGGTATAAAACATAAACAACTACTGTGGAGGGAAACAAAGTCTAATTGTATTGTACTGGTATAAAACATAAACAAATACTGTGGAGGGACACAAAGTATTTATTATATTGCACTGTTATTATAAAACATCAACAAATACTGTGGGGGAAAACAAAGTCTTATTGTGTTGTACTGGTATAAAACAAGCAAATACTGTGAAGGGAAACAAAGTCTTATTGTGTTGAACTGGTGTAAAACATAAAGACATACTGTGGAGGGAAACAAAGTCTTATTGTATTGAACTGGTGTAAAACATAAAGACATACTGTGGAGGGAAACAAAGTCTTATTGTATTGTACTGGTATTGTAAAACATAAACAAATACTGTGGAGGGAAAAAAAGTATTTATTATATTGCACTGTTATTATAAAACATCAACAAATACTGTGGGGGGAAACAAAGTCTAATTGTATTGTACTGGTATAAAACATAAACAAATACTGTGGAGGGAAACAGAGTCCTAAAGTATTGTACTGGTATAAAACATAAACAAATACTGTGGAGGGACACAAAGTATTTATTATATTGCACTGTTATTATAAAACATCAACAAATAATGTGGAGGGAAACAAAGTCTTATTGTATTGTATAGGTGTAAAACATAAACAAATACTGTGGAGGGAAACAAAGCCTTATTGTATTCTACCGGTGTTAAACATAAACAAATAATGTGGAGGGAAACAAAGTCTTATTGTATTCTACCGGTGTTAAACATAAACAAATAATGTGGAGGGAAACAAAGCCTTATTGTATTCTACTGGTGTTAAACAAACAAATAATATGGAGGGAAACAAAGCCTTATTGTATTCTACTGGTGTTAAACATAAACAAATAATGTGGAGGGAAACAAAGTATTTATTATATTGAGCTTGCATCGTCATGGATTATTTGCTCACATATGGTACGATAGCCACATATTTAAAATGCATGAAAACACATCCCTTACGTCAAAAAGCCTTGCTAGACCTAAGAGACCTTAATGACATTGATTTTAACCACGTTCAAATACATGTTATATATAATATGTTAACATTAACCAAATTGACATATAACAAGTCAATGTGTATTTTGTATTGATAGATTTTGTCAAATATCAACATCACTTTACATACCGTATATAGCTGAGGCAGCAGAGCGACACATTGTACAGTCCGGGTCACTCACGGTGGTTAATATGTTTCCGCTATAATATCTAAATACATGCATTTTCTGTTGGCGTTGTGAAATTATAGATTATATTGAATCACTTCAAGTTTGATCCCGACGGTCCAAATTTAGGGTGAGTTTACCTGATGGTGTTGCAAAAACTCGATACTCCCACGACAGTTTGGTTATCCCACGGGGTACGGACACAGCAAATGTCTGGATCAACTGTCAAATAAAAATATCATTGTTTTATACAGAGTCTAAGACCAAGTAGTTGATAGTCATTAATGAATGCGAACTTAAGTAGTCCTGAAAATTAAATATGTCTATAAAATAGAGCTTTGCAGGATTGTACATAATAAACACAAGATATTACCATCTATCAATAAAAATTGAGATTGTAAAAAAAAGAAGAAAAAAAAAGAAAAAACTCGAAACAAAATACCAGCAAAACTGCATCATATAGCAATGTCTTTCCTCTAAATGGATCTGAAGAAATGTCAAAATCTGGATGTGGAGGTACAATTTAGCCTTGAATTAAATATGAAATGCAGGATTTAAAGAGAACGCTAATTACATTGTGTATATTCTGAGTCCTGTCAAAGTTCAGGTGAAATAAAACGTGACATACAGGGACCGGATATTACCAAAAGGATCGGAAATAACCTGAGGATAACAGGATTGTATCCAATTGTAGCATTACGTTATTGCATACGCTTGATTAAAGTTAAAAATCTATTTATTGTTCCTGATATTTAAAAAATACAAATCTGTTATTCGGGGTTATAGTTTCATTGTGTCGGTGTGTATGTCACCGTTTTATTGTGTCGGTGTGTATGTCATCGTTTCATTGTGTCGGTTTATGTCACCGTTTAATTGTGCCGGTGTGTATGTCACCGTTTCATTGTGTCGGTGTGTATATCATCGTTTTATTGTGTCGGTATATGTCACCGTTTTATTGTGTCGGTGTGTATGTCACCGTTTTATTGTGTTGGTGTGTATGTCATCGTTTTATTGTGTCGGTTTGTATGTCACCGTTTTATTGTGTCGGTTTGTATGTCACCGTTTTATTGTGTCGGTGTATATGTCATCGTTTTATTGTGTCGGTTTGTATGTCATCGTTTTATTGTGTCGGTGTATATGTCACCGTTTTATTGTGTCTGTGTGTATGTCATCGTTTTATTGTGTCGGTTTGTATGTCACCGTTTTATTGTGTCGGTTTGTATGTCACCGTTTTATTGTGTCGGTGTATATGTCATCGTTTCATTGTGTCGGTTTGTATGTCATCGTTTTATTGTGTCGGTGTATACGTCACCGTTTTATTGTGTCGGTGTGTAGAACATCGTTTTATTGTGTCGGTTTGTATGTCTCTAAGCGAGGTAGCTGATGTATCTTCGGCAATGTTTCCTCAACAATATTTCTGCCTTTAGACGAGCTGACTTTACAATCAAATTTTGAAGTTTTGATGAAACATCACTTATCAAATTTACGCTCCAAAATGTCTCAGAATCCTATAGCTTGATGTTATGATACAGACATACAACAGACCGAACCTTGGTGATGCCGATTTGTAATTCCCTCTCAGCAAATCTTTGTCCGAGACAACTTCGCCTGCCGAATCCGAAGGGAAGGAAAGGCAAACGAGTTAAGTGCCTTGTATGTGTCCGTATCAGGGTTGTCTCTCAACCATCTCTCTGGAACATACTGGTCACTGTCCGCGAAAAAGCGGTGGTCCTGGATCATAGTCGGACACGCCACCATCATCAGGGTCTGTTTGAATAAATAGGTTGACCATTGATCATATTTGTTTGTTGGTGGAAATTGATGTTATCACAAAATATATGTTCATTTCCCTGCTAAGTGATAATTGCGAAATCAATCCTTGTAAACCACTGTTAAAATATTCTGCACAGAGTTATATCTAACTCAGAATTAATTTGGGTAATATTGTTAGTTATATCTAAATCAGAATTAATTGGGGTAATATTGTTAGTTATATCTAAATCAGAATTAATTGGGGTAATATTGTTAGTTATATCTAAATCAGAATTAATTGGGGTAATATTGTTAGTTATATCTAACTCAGAATTAATTGGGGTAATATTGTTAGTTATATCTAAATCAGAATTAATTGGGGTAATATTGTTAGTTTTATCTAACTAAGAATTAATTGGGGTAATATTGTTAGTTATATCTAACTCAGAATTAATTGGGGTAATATTGTTAGTTATGTCTAACTCAGAATTAATTGGGGTAATATTGTTAGTTATATCTAACTCAGAATTAATTTGGGTAATATTGTTAGTTATATCTAACTCAGAATTAATTGGGGTCATATTGTTAGTTATATCTAACTCAGAATTAATTTGGGTAATATTGTTAGTTATATCTAATCAGAATTAATTGGGGTAATATTGTTAGTTATATCTAACTCATTGGCATTTTGTCTTAGGGTTTTGAACGAAATCAAGCGGTTAAAGTTAATTTCACGCTGAGTGTGGGCACTGTCTTATTATATTACCGAAATCGCTTTGACCTGAACAAGAGAAAAATACATGGCATTTCAAAAATTCTGGGGTAATTAGAAATTGTATCCTAGCATACAACATTTCTCATTTACATTTAAACGAATATAACTGTAGATAACATACTCATTAACTCATTTGCAGGTTTTGAAACACTGTTTTGTCGGTTGTTGTGTGTAGCCAATGTTACTAAGTGACAGCCGAACTGAGCCACGTGGGAGTCCGGCCAGGAGTTACCAGCGGTGATATATACATTTTTGTAACACCATAGCCACTCGTAATATTTTTGTTTTGGACTGACTTAGGTATCTACAAAGCACGGTTGCTAGCATATATAATTGGTGGGCTATTCAAACTTAAATGGATTTAACGAGGGCAAACTATAAACCAAAATATCGATTTACATATAGGCTCCTGTAAAAAGTACAATACATTTGGACCATGTGCTCAGAGGGGCTAAGCGTCTTAAGTCAAATCCGGGTGAAGTAACAATCTAAAATGAGAGTTTGTGTAATTATAACGTAACCACAAACCAGTAATCATTTGTATTTGTTATTTTGTTTGATTTTGTACATACTATTGTATTCGCAACTGATCTTTCTTGGTCACAAATCCAAGTATACTCTAAAAGTGCGTCTATTGATAAGATTACCAACATCAACTGACCTTCTCGGGTACCTCATACTGGCCTACGACTATGTCGGACTGGGCCGCTGTGATGTACCCTCCGGAGATCGGGAACTGGATCCTAAAATACATTACTTCTTTAAAACTGATGACTGAGCAGGTGCAATATTCATAAAGATAATCTAATATTTACAAATACACGTATTTATATATACATGTGGTTATTGGTAAAGTGAATCTTCGCTGGATCAGTTTATTACTTGGACAATTATATCAAACTCGGTGATGACTAACACACAGTTACTAACAAACAGTGACTGACACACAGTGACTAACACACTGAATGACTTAAACACGGTGTGACTAACACGCATTGTGACTAACACACAGTGTGACTAAAACACATTGTGACTAACATACAGAGTGACTAACACACAAAGTGACTAAAACACAGTGTGACTAAAACACAGAGTGACTAACACACTAAATGACTAAAGCACATTGTGACTAACAGTGACTAACACACACAATGACTAACACACAGAGTGACTAACACACACAGTGACTAACACACACAGTGACTAACACACTGAATGACTAAAACACATTGTGACTAAAACAGAGTGACTAAAACACAGTGTGACTAAAACACGGTGACTAACATACAATGACTGACACACAGACTCACACACAGTGTGACTGAAACTTATTGTGACCAAATCACACTGTGACTAAAACACACTGTGACTAAAACACACTGAGACTAAAACACACTGAGACTAAAACACACTGTGACTAAAACACACTGTGACTAAAACACACTGACTAAAACACACTGTGACTAAAACACACTGAGACTAAAACACACTGAGACTAAAACACACTGAGACTAAAACACACTGAGACTAAAACACACTGACTAAAACACACTGTGACTAAAACACACTGACTAAAACACACTGAGACTAAAACACACTGACTAAAACACACTGACTAAAACACACTGTGACTAAAACACACTGAGACTAAAACACACTGACTAAAACACGGTGACTAACATACAATGACTGACACAGACTCACACACAATGTGACTGAAACTTATTGTGACCAAAACACACTGTGACTAAAACACACAGTGACTAAAACACACTGTGACTAAAACACACTGAGACTAAAACACACTGAGACTAAAACACACTGTGACTAAAACACACTGACTAAAACACGGTGTGATTAACACACAGAGCGACGTATCAGGAACCACTTATTTACAATATATAAGAAATAATTACCTCACCTCATTGACTCCTTTATGCAGGCCTTGAGATATGGCATTGTGAGGAGTATTTCATTCGTCAGGGGTCGTCCATTCGTCAGGCTATGTGACATTATCTCTTCATACAGCTTTTCCTGCTTGTCTTGATGAAGAGCCAATCTATACAGAATCAGGCTCATAGTTTTAGCTGTCTGTGGAATCAAATGTTTTATCATTATTTTATAAGCATTAATATATGTGAGATATCGATTCCACGATGTACATGATGTTTGAAATACAGAAATGCTATACTCCCCATTAAAACCTATAGGACAATATGATTGAGTGACAACCGCCGTGATACATATAAGGCTGGCGCAAAGCTACAGCATTCAAGTGCACCAACCAAAACAATTATGTGTTCTTTGCCGCGAAGTACAAAACTGTCAATTTCCATGAGGGCAACCACAAAGATGTCACATTATGTAACGACCGACATAAAACCGCATCGTTCGAAGGCACTAAAACACCGATACATGAACCAAATCCACTATCAAGGATGCAAGACAAAAAAACAAATCATAAGAATTCATTTTATGAATAAAAAAACTACAATGTTGAATAACACTAACCACAATACCAGCATTTTCAATGACGCAAAGAACACATCAGCCACCAAAGCAATGTCACGGTCCATTATTCTTGATTTTAACCAGTCAACTTACCGAGTCTATTCCACTGAGGAAGAGATCGATGACGAAGGATTTCAGCTGCTCGTCCGTCAGCTTCCTTCCCGACAAGAGGTTATTTACCAGACAATGAGTATACAGACTAGACTCCCCTTCAGATTGGCAGCTGTGGTACCGGGAAATACAATCGTCTACCTCCGGTTGTAAGATTCTACCGGATAGAATACATTAAAGGACAATCACCACAGTTACAGAACAGTAGATAAGTAGCATGTCATCGACCTATCTTTGTACTCAATCATTCAATATCACATATATATGTATATGTGCTGTCTTAAATAACAAACCTTTATTGACAATCCCGATCAGAGCTTTGAACAAAGGACATTAGAGAATCTTAAATATCAGTCACGTCTCCCGATATTATATACACCGTAACCAACAGAGAGAGCTTGCAACGAAGCTGTATGATAAACATGATGATTTCATTTTTCTATTTCTAGATAGCAGCATCCCTTCTTCACCTATACCTATACCTGTCTAAATGCCCAGGTTGATTCGATATTCAAAGACTTCTTCCTATTATCACAATTTACACAAAATTCGAGAGGTGCAGGCTGATTAAGGCCATGAAAAAATGCAATTGTCGGCATAATTAAGCATTGATGTCGTTTTTTTTAGTTTCATCGGGATGTGAAAAAAAATTGTTTGCAAACTTCTGTAAGAATCCGCTTACAGAAAAAGGATATGAGAGAGTCTTCAAATTACTTTTGAAGGATATGAGGGACTCTTCAAATAAACTTTTAAGAAAATGGAGGGACTTTTCGAATAACCTTTTAAGGACATCAAGGGACTCTTCAAATTACCTTTTAAGGGTGTTTAGTGACTCTTCAAACTTGTTGTAAAATGGTGTTCTGAAATATCTGTACCAGTGAACGGATGAACGTAAGTCAACCTCCAGGGCATTAAACACAAACGCCACGTTTTTAACAATGTCGTCTGCTCTTTTCCCGCCTTCTAGACAGCCTAGGCGGGTGTTAAAACACAGCATGCCAACGTCTGCAATAGATTATCATTAAGGAAGGTTTGGCGGTACTAATATCGTGTCACGTAAAACTGGACAGCTTCATTAAGATTAATATACAAATAAGTATAACTGATTTCCGTTTGAACACTGACATTGACATGAACATTAGTAAATCACTTCTGAATACTGACATTGGCATGAACATTAGTAAATCACTTAAGAATACTGACATTGACATGAACATTAGTAAATCACTTCTGAATACTGACATTGACATGAACATTAGTCAATCACTTCTGAATACTGACATTGACATGAACATTAGTAAATCACTTCTGAATACTGACATTGACATGAACATTAGTAAATCACTTCTGAATACTGACATTGACATGAACATTAGTAAATCACTTCTGAATACTGACATTGATGTTAACATTAGTAAATCACTTCTGAATACTGACATTGACATGAACATTAGTAAATCACTTCTGAATACTGACATTAACATCAACATTAGTTAATCACTTCTGAACAATGACGATTTTTCAGTGTTATATTTAAACGAAAGTGAGATTTTCGAAAGATAGACTGTCTACCAAACACAACTTGTGTACATAGCTACAGATGATACTGACCGAGGTTTGTAGTTATAAGATATCATATTGTGCTATGTTCAATACTTTATGTGTTAATGATAAGTAGATTACTGAAGAGTATCTCTTCATTGTTCTAGTAGGCGAGAAAACATACTAATCCTGATATCGTCTCAAAGCTCTTTAAACCAAACTGTAGCGTGGGACCTACTTTCTATGGCGTAGTTATACAGCGTGAGGAGTGTATCATCAATACTGTTCTGGTCCTTCAGTCTGGTCACCATATCGTCAGCTACTTGGTTGATTATGGGGGCATATCTTGTCATACTAGTCGGTCTGAGAATCTCGTTCTGGGTAGGTTTCCGTATAGTTTCCCATCGTTCACCATTTCTTCAGGATAATAGAAATTAAAACGTTCTGTAGAACCCTAATTATAATTATTCCATAACGCATTCATATCAATAGACAAAGATACCATCAGAATAAACCAGATACACCTACTTTTAAAATAATACACTTATAATCATTCATACTTACACGGTACCTATGCCTTCCTCTAGCCCCATCCTTTCGGCGTACTTCCGGAGGATCCACACCGGAAACCGGATGGGATAACGTGGCTGTGTCAGTTGCAGAGCTTCACGGCAGAGATCGGGATGAAACAATCCCACGATCCATCCACCTCCCGCCCGAAACCTCAAAATATCGCCATACTGCTCGTGTAGCCTCTTTTGAAGTAAAGTGATATCTAAGGCTGGTATGTCTGCTGTTGATAAATAACAATTAAGGGAATAATGTCCAAGGCTGGTATGTCGGCTGTTGATAAACAGCCATTAAGGGATAAATATGTAAGGCTGGTATGTCAGCTGTGGGTATACAAGGGAGTCATATATAGGGCTGGTATGTCAGCTGTGGGTATACAAGGGAGTGATATCTAGGACTGGTATGTCAGCTGTGGGTATACAAGGGAGTGATATCTAGGACTGGTATGTCAGCTGTGGGTATACAAGGGAGTGATATCTAGGACTGGTATGTCAGATGTGGGTATACAAGGGAGTGATATCTAGGACTGGTGTGTCGGCTGTGGGTATACAAGGGAGTGATATCTAGGACTGGAATGTCAGCTGTGGGTACACAAGGGAGTGATATCTAGGGCTGGTATGTCAGCTGTGAGTATACAAGGGAGTGATATCTAGGGCTGGTATGTCAGCTGTGGGTATACAAGAGGGTGAAATCTAGGACTGGTATGTCAGCTGTGGGTATACAAGGGAGTGATATCTAGGACTGGTATGTCAGCTGTGAGTATACAAGGGAGTGATATCTAGGGCTGGTATGTCAGCTGTGGGTATACAAGAGGGTGAACTCTAGGACTGGTATGTCAGCTGTGGGTATACAAGGGAGTGATATCTCGGACTGGTATGTCAGCTGTGGATATACAAGGGAGTGATATCTCGGACTGGTATGTCAGCTGTGGGTATACAAGGGAGTGATATCTAGGACTGGTATGTCAGATGTGGGTATACAAGGGAGTGATATCTAGGACTGGTGTGTCAGCTGTGGGTATACAAGGGAGTGATATCTAGGACTGGTGTGTCAGCTGTGGGTATACAAGGGAGTGATATCTAGGACTGGTATGTCAGATGTGGGTATACAAGGGAGTGATATCTCAGACTGGTATGTCAGCTGTGGGTATACAAGGGAGTGATATCTCGGACTGGTATGTCAGCTGTGGGTATACAAGGGAGTGATATCTCGGACTGGTATGTCAGCTGTGGGTATACAAGGGAGTGATATCTAGGACTGGTATGTCAGATGTGGGTATAGAAGGGAGTGATATCTCAGACTGGTATGTCAGCTGTGGGTATACAAGGGAGTGATATCTCGGACTGGTATGTCAGATGTGGGTATACAAGGGAGTGATATCTCGGACTGGTATGTCAGCTGTGGGTATACAAGGGGGTGATATCTCGGACTGGTATGTCAGCTGTGGATATACAAAGGAGTGATATCTCGGACTGGTATGTCAGCTGTGGGTATCCAAGGGAGTGTTATCTAGGACTGGTATGTCAGCTGTGGGTATACAAGGGAGTGATATCTCGGACTGGTATGTCAGCTGTGGATATACAAGGGAGTGATATCTCGGACTGGTATGTCAGCTGTGGATATACAAGGGAGTGATATCTCGGACTGGTATGTCAGCTGTGGGTATACAAGGGAGTGATATCTCGGACTGGTGTATCAGCTGTGGGTATACAAGGGAGTGATATCTAGGACTGGTATGTCAGCTGTGGGTATACAAGGGAGTGATATCTAGGGCTGGTATGTCAGCTATGGGTACACAAGGGAGTGATATCTAGGGCTGGTATGTCAGCTGTGGGTATACAAGGGAGTGATATCTAGGACTGGTATATCAGCTGTGGGTATACAAGGGAGTGCTATCTAGGACTGGTATGTCAGCTGTGGGTATACAAGGGAGTGATATCTAGGACTGGTATATCAGCTGTGGGTATACAAGGGAGTGCTATTTAGGACTGGTATGTCAGCTGTGGGTATACAAGGGAGTGATATCTAGGACTGGTATATCAGCTGTGGGTATACAAGGGAGTGCTATTTAGGACTGGTATGTCAGCTGTGGGTATACAAGGGAGGGATATATAGGACTGTTATGTCAGCTGTGGGTATACAAGGGAGTGCTATCTAGGACTGGTATGTCAGCTGTGGGTATACAAGGGAGTGATATCTAGGACTGGTATGTCAGATGTGGGTAAACAAGGGAGTGATATCTAGGACTGGTGTATCAGCTGTGGGTATACCAGGAAGTGATATCTAGGACTGGTATGTCAGCTGTGGGTATACAAGGGAGTGATATCTAGGACTGGTATGTCAGCTGTGGGTATACAAGGGAGTGATATCTAGGGCTGGTATGTCAGCTGTGGGTATACAAGGGAGTGATATCTAGGACTGGTATGTCAGCTGTGGGTATACAAGGTAGTGATATCTAGGACTGGTATGTCAGCTGTGGGTATACAAGGGAGTGATATCTAGGACTGGTATGTCAGCTGTGGGTATACAAGGGAATGATATTTAGGACTGGTATGTCAGCTGTGGGTATACAAGGGAGTGATATCTAGGACTGGTATGTCAGCTGTGGGTATACAAGGGAGTGCTATCTAGGACTGGTATGTAAGCTATGGGTATACAAGGGAGTGATATCTCGGACTGGTATGTCAGATGTGGGTATACAAGGGAGTGATATCTCGGACTGGTGTATCAGCTGTGCGTATACAAGGGAGTGATATCTAGGACTGGTATGTCAGCTGTGGGTATACAAGGTAGTGATATCTAGGACTGGTATGTCAGCTGTGGGTATACAAGGGAGTGGTATCTAGGACTGGTATGTCAGCTGTGGGTATACAAGGGAGTGATATCTAGGGCTGGTATGTCAGCTGTGGGTATACAAGGGAGTCATATATAGGACTAGTATATCAGCTGTGGGTATACAAGGGAGTGATATCTAGGGCTGGTATGTCAGCTGTGGGTATACAAGGGAATGATATTTAGGACTGGTATGTCAGCTGTGGGTATACAAGGGAGTGATATCTTGGACTGGTATGTCAGCTGTGGGTATACAAGGGAGTGCTATCTAGGACTGGTATGTCAGCTATGGGTATACAAGGGAGTGATATCTAGGACTGGTATGTCAGCTGTGGGTATACAAGGGAATGATATATATCAGGGAAATATATCTATTCTCTTTTTGATTTGTAAAATTGGTAGCATAAGAAAATATGTGGTTTTACTCAAAAGCCGGTGATGCTTTCATTATGAAATTATCTCTGGAGTAGGTTTGCTATAAAATGAAATAATAAAAAATAAACAATATACTTACTGAATGGTTTGTAATGTAGCATGGTTCCAATATAAGGTAGAGAGTATACGCCCTTTGGACCCGGGATTTTGTCGAAAGGTTTGGGGTTCTTCAATGCTAGAGACCCGACATTGTCCGATAAACATCGTTTATTCACGGATCGATCGCCCCCGAGAATTCTAAATCTTAATGGAACACATCTGAAACATAACGTAATTATTTACATCACAGACTTATTAAATTACGGGTGTAATTGCATGATATAATTATAACATAACGTCGGTCTAAATCACACATTCTTTCTACATTGTAACTTCTAATATGAATTTACATCACATCAGATTGTATGTATTTATATCACAACATATGTATGTGTTTACATCACAACATATGTATGTGTTTATATCACAACATATGTATGTGTTTATATCACAACATATGTATGTGTTTACATCACAACATATGTATGTATTTATATCACAACATATGTGTTTACATCACAACATAAGTATGTATTTATATCACAACATATGTGTTTACATCACAACATATGTATGTATTTACGTCACAACATATGTATGTATTTATATCACAACATATGTATGTATTTACATCCCAACATATATGTATTTATATCACAACATATGTGTTTACATCACAACATATCTATGTATTTACATCACAACATATGTATGTATTTATATCACAACATATGTATGTATTTACATCACAACATAAGTATGTATTTATATCACAACATATGTGTTTATATCACAACATATGTATGTATTTATATCACAACATATGTATGTATTTATATCACAACATATGTATGTGTTTATATCACAACATATTTATGTGTTTACATCACAACATATGTATGTGTTTACATCATAACATATGTATGTGTTTACATCACAACATATGTATGTGTTTATATCACAACATATGTATGTGTTTACATCACAACATATGTATGTATTTATATCACAACATATGTATGTATTTATATCACAACATATGTGTTTACATCACAACATATGTATATATTTACGTCACATCAAATGTATGTATTTACATCACAACATATGTGTTTACATCACAACATATGTATGTGTTTACATCACAACATATGTATGTGTTTACATCACAACATAAGTATGTATTTATATCACAACAAATGTATGTATTTACATCACAACATATGTATATATTTACGTCACATCAAATGTATGTATTTACATCACAACATATGTGTTTACATCACAACATATGTATGTGTTTATATCACAACATATGTATGTGTTTACATCACAACATATGTATGTGTTTACATCATAACATATGTATGTGTTTATATCACAACATATGTATGTGTTTACATCACAACATATGTATGTGTTTACATCATAACATATGTATGTGTTTACATCACAACATATGTATGTGTTTATATCACAACATATGTATGTGTTTACATCACAACATATGTATGTATTTATATCACAACATATGTATGTATTTATATCATAACTGATGTATTTATATCACAACATAAGTATGTATTTATATCACAACATATGTATGTGTTTACATCACAACATATGTATGTATTTATATCACAACATATGTGTTTACATCACAACATATGTATGTATTTACGTCACAACATATGTATGTATTTATATCACAACATATCTATGTATTTACATCACAACATATATGTATTTATATCACAACATATGTGTTTACATCACAACATATGTATGTATTTACGTCACATCAAATGTATGTATTTACATCACAACATATGTGTTTACATCACAACATATGTGTTTACATCACAACATATGTGTTTACATCACAACATATGTATGTATTTACGTCACATCAAATGTATGTATTTACATCACAACATATGTATTTATATCACAACATATGTGTTAACATCTAAACATATGTATGTGTTTACATCACAACATATGTATGTGTTTATATCACAACATATGTATATGTTTACATCACAGCATATGTATGTGTTTATATCACAACATATGTATGTATTTATATCACAACATATGTATGTATTTATATCACAACATATGTATGTGTTTATATCACAACATATGTATGTGTTTACATCACAACATATGTATGTGTTTACATCATAACATATGTATGTGTTTACATCACAACATATGTATGTGTTTACATCACAACATATGTATGTGTTTATATCACAACATATGTATGTGTTTACATCACAACATATGTATGTATTTATATCACAACATATGTATGTATTTATATCATAACTGATGTATTTATATCACAACATAAGTATGTATTTATATCACAATATATGTATGTATTTATATCACAACATATGTGTTTACATCACAACATATGTATGTATTTACGTCACAACATATGTATGTATTTATATCACAACATATCTATGTATTTACATCACAACATATATGTATTTATATCACAACATGTGTTTACATCACAACATATCTATGTATTTACATCACAACATAAGTATGTATTTATATCACAACATATGTATGTATTTATATCACAACATATGTGTTTACATCACAACATATGTATGTATTTACGTCACATCGAATGTATGTATTTACATCACAACATATGTGTTTACATCACAACATATGTGTTTACATCACAACATATGTGTTTACATCACAACATATGTATGTATTTACGTCACATCAAATGTATGTATTTACATCACAACATATGTATTTATATCACAACATATGTGTTAACATCTAAACATATGTATGTGTTTACATCACAACATATGTATGTGTTTATATCACAACATATGTATATGTTTACATCACAGCATATGTATGTGTTTACATCACAACATATGTATGTATTTATATCACAACATATGTATGTATTTATATCACAACATATGTATGTGTTTACATCACAACATATGTATATGTTTACATCACAGCATATGTATGTGCTTACATCACAACATATGTATGTATTTATATCACAACATATGTATGTATTTATATAATAACTGATGTATTTATATCACAACATAAGTATGTGTTTACATCACAACATATGTATATGTTTACATCACAGCATATGTATGTGTTTACATCACAACATATGTATGTATTTATATCACAACATATGTATGTATTTATATAATAACTGATGTATTTATATCACAACATAGTATGTATTTATATCACAACATATGTGTTTACATCACAACATAAGTACATGTATGTATTTACATCACAACATATGTATGTATTTATATCACAACATATGTATGTATTTACATCCCAACATATATGTATTTATATCACAACATATGTGTTTACATCACAACATATCTATGTATTTACATCACAACATATGTATGTATTTATATCACAACATATGTATGTATTTACGTCACAACATATGTATGTATTTATATCACAACATATGTATGTATTTACATCCCAACATATATGTATTTATATCACAACATATGTGTTTACATCACAACATATCTATGTATTTACATCACAACATATGTATGTATTTATATCACAACATATGTATGTATTTACATCACAACATAAGTATGTATTTATATCACAACATATGTGTTTATATCACAACATATGTATGTATTTATATCACAACATATGTATGTATTTATATCACAACATATGTATGTGTTTATATCACAACATATTTATGTGTTTACATCACAACATATGTATGTGTTTACATCATAACATATGTATGTGTTTACATCACAACATATGTATGTGTTTATATCACAACATATGTATGTGTTTACATCACAACATATGTATGTATTTATATCACAACATATGTATGTATTTATATCACAACATATGTGTTTACATCACAACATATGTATATATTTACGTCACATCAAATGTATGTATTTACATCACAACATATGTGTTTACATCACAACATATGTATGTGTTTACATCACAACATATGTATGTGTTTACATCACAACATAAGTATGTATTTATATCACAACAAATGTATGTATTTACATCACAACATATGTATATATTTACGTCACATCAAATGTATGTATTTACATCACAACATATGTGTTTACATCACAACATATGTATGTGTTTATATCACAACATATGTATGTGTTTACATCACAACATATGTATGTGTTTACATCATAACATATGTATGTGTTTATATCACAACATATGTATGTGT
This sequence comes from Pecten maximus, assembly GCF_902652985.1. Taxonomy (NCBI): domain Eukaryota; kingdom Metazoa; phylum Mollusca; class Bivalvia; order Pectinida; family Pectinidae; genus Pecten; species Pecten maximus. Next base: position 37,588,678 of record NC_047025.1, read on the forward strand.
TTACATCACAACATATGTATGTGTTTACATCATAACATATGTATGTGTTTACATCACAACATATGTATGTGTTTATATCACAACATATGTATGTGTTTACATCACAACATATGTATGTATTTATATCACAACATATGTATGTATTTATATCATAACTGATGTATTTATATCACAACATAAGTATGTATTTATATCACAACATATGTATGTGTTTACATCACAACATATGTATGTATTTATATCACAACATATGTGTTTACATCACAACATATGTATGTATTTACGTCACAACATATGTATGTATTTATATCACAACATATCTATGTATTTACATCACAACATATATGTATTTATATCACAACATATGTGTTTACATCACAACATATGTATGTATTTACGTCACATCAAATGTATGTATTTACATCACAACATATGTGTTTACATCACAACATATGTGTTTACATCACAACATATGTGTTTACATCACAACATATGTATGTATTTACGTCACATCAAATGTATGTATTTACATCACAACATATGTATTTATATCACAACATATGTGTTAACATCTAAACATATGTATGTGTTTACATCACAACATATGTATGTGTTTATATCACAACATATGTATATGTTTACATCACAGCATATGTATGTGTTTATATCACAACATATGTATGTATTTATATCACAACATATGTATGTATTTATATCACAACATATGTATGTGTTTATATCACAACATATGTATGTGTTTACATCACAACATATATATGTGTTTACATCATAACATATGTATGTGTTTACATCACAACATATGTATGTGTTTACATCACAACATATGTATGTGTTTATATCACAACATATGTATGTGTTTACATCACAACATATGTATGTATTTATATCACAACATATGTATGTATTTATATCATAACTGATGTATTTATATCACAACATAAGTATGTATTTATATCACAATATATGTATGTATTTATATCACAACATATGTGTTTACATCACAACATATGTATGTATTTACGTCACAACATATGTATGTATTTATATCACAACATATCTATGTATTTACATCACAACATATATGTATTTATATCACAACATGTGTTTACATCACAACATATCTATGTATTTACATCACAACATAAGTATGTATTTATATCACAACATATGTATGTATTTATATCACAACATATGTGTTTACATCACAACATATGTATGTATTTACGTCACATCGAATGTATGTATTTACATCACAACATATGTGTTTACATCACAACATATGTGTTTACATCACAACATATGTGTTTACATCACAACATATGTATGTATTTACGTCACATCAAATGTATGTATTTACATCACAACATATGTATTTATATCACAACATATGTGTTAACATCTAAACATATGTATGTGTTTACATCACAACATATGTATGTGTTTATATCACAACATATGTATATGTTTACATCACAGCATATGTATGTGTTTACATCACAACATATGTATGTATTTATATCACAACATATGTATGTATTTATATCACAACATATGTATGTGTTTACATCACAACATATGTATATGTTTACATCACAGCATATGTATGTGCTTACATCACAACATATGTATGTATTTATATCACAACATATGTATGTATTTATATAATAACTGATGTATTTATATCACAACATAAGTATGTGTTTACATCACAACATATGTATATGTTTACATCACAGCATATGTATGTGTTTACATCACAACATATGTATGTATTTATATCACAACATATGTATGTATTTATATAATAACTGATGTATTTATATCACAACATAGTATGTATTTATATCACAACATATGTGTTTACATCACAACATAAGTACATGTATGTATTTACATCACAACATATGTATTTACATCACAACATAAGTATGTATTTATATCACAACATATGTATGTATTTATATCACAACATATGTGTTTACATCACAACATAAGTATGTATTTATATCACAACATATGTGTTTACATCACAACATATATATGTATTTACATCACAACATAAGTATGTATTTATATCACAACATATGTATTTACATCACAACATATGTATGTATTTATATCACAACATACATTTGTATGTATGTATATACATCACAACTGATGTATGTTTGATTTCACACCACAGTTATTGGGTAGCTGTTTATTTCAGTTTTGAACAACATGTACCAAAATCAGTCTTATTCGAAAGTTGTTTTCCAAGAAAATGTTAAATCAATTAGAATGTTGTAGTATTCTTTGACAAATGCATGAATATGTATATAGCGGTTTGTATAGGCATCGCCTGGTGTCCATTTCTGATGGAATTATATTTTAAACATGACACATACAGAGTTACATCAGACATTTACAAACGATTTTCAGGCTATAACTATAAAATAGTTTCTCTATCTTACCTGATTGAAAGCATGGCATTGACGTCAGAGGCTTATCATAGCTGACATAGGATCAGGGCAGATATGTTGTTCTCACATAGAATCATTACCTACCGGTAAAAGAATAGTATGTGTTAGTAGTTGTTATCGTATATCCACAATGACAGGCCAGAATGTGTTGGACATTACCGCATCATTATCCATTATACTCTGGCACACCTTTATCAGTAATTGTATCAATTAGCACCTGTCCTTTAAGGTCTCTGGCTACAGACCTTATGTTATGGTAAAGGTTTATCTGTGCACAGGAAGTGTGATATTTGTAGCACGACTGCTAAAAAATATGTGTGGATGGCAAAGACGTCATGGTGAAGAGGACAGTAATGTTGATAATAGATTGATTTTGGAAATATTGACAAATATATATTCACTGTCCATATATAACGTATGTCTTACAAGGAGATGAGTCATTCTACAAACCTCCACTGTGACAGCTACCTTCATGTATTGTCACCAATAAAATAATTAAAGTCTTTTTTACCAGGTCAACTGTCCTTAGATGGAAACATCATCTTCATTTGATACATGTTTCAACCTAATGATATTGGAAAAATACCTATTTATTACTTATAATGATATTTGAAAATTTATTACAAATTGCGTCGTTATTGCGTGGTGACATACCTAACACATTTAAACTAAATGCTAACGAGTATTGTCAGATGAATTTAACGAACTATTATACAACATCATTATAAAGAGCGCGTAACATAAAAAAAAACATACCCTCATATCTAAACTTAAGAATATCGTAATGTTGTACAAGAACTTTGTGGATTTAAAGTACTCTCGATAACAGCTAAATCACCTTCACATTATATTATAATAATACCACATCAAGAGAAAATGAAAACAGATTTCCAATGCCCAAGTATAGAATAAAGTAAGAGGTCAAAAATATAATACTGCTTCTGTATCCAGATATCGAGGTAGTGGGATGTTAGATAACGAGGTAGTGGGATGTTATTATATAACGAGGTAGTGGAATGTTATTATATAACGAAGTAGTGGGATGTTATTATATAACGAGGTAGTGAGATGTTATTATATAACGAGGTAGTGGGATGTTATTATATAACGAGGTAGTGGGATGTTATTATATAACGAGGTAGTGGGATGTTATCATATAACGAGGTAGTGGGATGTTATTAGATAACGAGGTAGTGGGATGTTATTATATAACGAGGTAGCGGGATGTTATTATATAACGAGGTAGTGGGATGTTATTATATAACGAGGTAGTGGGATGTTATTATATAACGAGGTAGTGGGATGTTATTAGATAACGAGGTAGTGGGATGTTATTATATAACGAGGTAGCGGGATGTTATTATATAACGAGGTAGTGGGATGTTATTATATAACGAGGTAGTGGGATGTTATTAGATAACGAGGTAGTGGGATGTTATCATATAACGAGGTAGTGGGATGTTATTAGATAACGAGGTAGTGGGATGTTATTATATAACGAGGTAGCGGGATGTTATTATATAACGAGGTAGTGGGATGTTATTATATAACGAGGTAGTGGGATGTTATTATATAACGAGGTAGTGGGATGTTATTAGATAACGAGGTAGTGGGATGTTATTATATAACGAGGTAGCGGGATGTTATTATATAACGAGGTAGTGGGATGTTATTATATAACGAGGTAGTGGGATGTTATTAGATAACGAGGTAGTGGGATGTTATTATATAACGAGGTAGTGGGATGTTATTATATAACGAGGTAGTGGGATGTTATTATATAACGAGGTAGTGGGATGTTATTATATAACGAGGTAGTGGGATGTTATTAGATAACGAGGTAGTGGGATGTTATTATATAACGAGGTAGCGGGATGTTATTATATAACGAGGTAGTGGGATGTTATTAGATAACGAGGTAGTGGGATGTTATAATATAACGAGGTAGTGGGATGTTATTATATAACGAGGTAGTGGGATGTTATCATATAACGAGGTAGTGGGATGTTATTATATAACGAGGTAGTGGGATGTTATTATATAACGAGGTAGTGGGATGTTATTATATAACGAGGTAGTGGGATGTTATTATATAACGAGGTAGTGGGATGTTATTATATAACGAGGTAGTGGGATGTTATTATATAACGAGGTAGTGGGATGTTATTATATAACGAGGTAGTGGGATGTTATTATATAACGAGGTAGTGGGATGTTATTATATAACGAGGTAGTGGGATGTTATTATATAACGAGGTAGTGGGGTGTTATTATATAACGAGGTAGTGGGATGTTATCATATAACGAGGTAGTGGGATGTTATTATATAACGAGGTAGTGGGATGTTATTATATAACGAGGTAGTGGGATGTTATTATATAACGAGGTAGTGGGATGTTATTATACATAATGTATAACGAGGTAGTGGGGTGTTATTATATAACGAGGTGTCGGGATGTTATATATAACGAGGTAGTGGGATGTTATTATATAACGAGGTAGTGGGATGTTATTATATAACGAGGTAGTGGGATGTTATTATATAACGAGGTAGTGGGATGTTATTATATAACGAGGTAGTGGGATGTTATTATCTAACGAGGTAGTGGGCTGTTATTATTTATCCCATAACCACGCTTGTTTCAGAACTGATATGGCACGTGATAAAATTCGTAGCAGTGTGTTATTGTTTTTGTTTACACACCGCAGTGTGTAACCACTTTCTAATTAAGCCTCCGATTGGTCATTTGTGACCTCCAAGGAAGCTGATTGGCTAACCTCTGGCCTTTGACCACGGACTACTTTTTACTACTCTCACTTATTCTCTTTTTTTTTTGCCGTCTGTCTTCAAAAGATCACTATGGACACGTTTTGTGGATGTTTTGGTGCTCAACATAAGCATATTAAACTGGGTGCGAGGGGTCCCCGGGTGTCCTCATGGAAATGTCGATTAATCTGGGGTTTTAGTCGTACGAAATATAATTTGATGGTAAAATAGACGACGGAAGCGAGATATTGCATCGATTATAGGCCTACAAGTAGCGAATTAAAAATCATCTTGGAACATTTGTCTCATGTCAGTAAACTGACGAGAGTTCGTGTAAACACACTGACAAACGTAAACTAGGCCTACATAACTGTTAGGCCTATATTGCTCAACACTCCAGCTCGGTTTCCGAAATATTTGTTGAATGCACGATGTCTTGAATGAATAAATCTCAGAATGAACATTTAACATCACAATAACCAGTAATAGCATACCTACGAAATCCAGGAAAGGACCGATAATTGAATCTGGCAATGATTACCTAGTCTAGATATTCAGCGATGACGTTCAACTTCGCGATGACGGTGTCGTCTTCGAATATTTCGAGCGGAGTTATTTAAACAAGTTACCTATTAATAAATTACACAGATACAAGGACTTTCAAACTTATATTTCGTTTTGTAAAATGATATCATTTACAAATATAGTACAGAAGAAATGAGTCGTGCATCTAAAATAGATGATAAGCTTTCGTTCATAACGACCTATATTTTGTCCCGTAGTGATTTGGTTCACGGAATTTAGTTGCTACGTTGGGAGAATTTGAACTTGACATGCTTACATTTGTAAGTAAAGAAGTTATGGGATAAACAAGTTCCCCTACTCGTGACGATTGTTTATCATTTGTATCCAACTCTCGTTAGTTAATTTTCTAATTTTGAAAAGACACTCGCTAAAGCTCGTGTCTTTTCAAAATTAGAAAATTAACTAACTCGAGTTGGATAAAAATGATAAACAATCTCCACTCGTTGGGGAACCTCTATATAACGAGGTAGTGGGATGTTATTATATAACGAGGTAGTGGGATGTTATCATATAACGAGGTAGTGGGGTGTTATTATGTAACGAGGTAGTGGGATGTTATTATATAACGAGGTAGTGGGATGTTATTATACATAATGTATAACGAGGTAGTGGGATGTTAGTATATAACGAGGTAGTGGGATGTTATTATATAACGAGGTAGTGGGATGTTATTATATAACGAGGTAGTGGGATGTTATTATATAACGAGGTAGTGGGATGTTATTAGATAACGAGGTAGTGGGATGTTAGTATATAACGAGGTAGTGGGATGTTATTATATAACGAGGTAGTGGGATGTTATTAGATAACGAGGTAGTGGGATGTTATTATATAACGAGGTAGTAAGATGTTATTATATAACGAGGTAGTGGGGTGTTATTATATAACGAGGTAGTGGGATGTTATTATATAACGAGGTGTCGGAATGTTATTATATAACGAGGTAGTGGGGTGTTATTATATAACGAGGTAGTGGGGTGTTATTATATAACGAGGTAGTGGGGTGTTATTATATAACGAGGTAGTGGGATGTTATTATATAACGAGGTAGTGGGATGTTATTATATAACGAGGTAGTGGGATGTTATTATATAACGAGGTAGTGGGGTGTTATTATATAACGAGGTAGTGGGATGTTATTATATAACGAGGTAGTGGGGTGTTATTATATAACGAGGTAGTGGGATGTTATTATATAACGAGGTAGTGAGATGTTATTATATAACGAGGTAGTGGGATGTTATTATATAACGAGGTAGCGGGATGTTATTATATAACGAGGTAGTGAGATGTTATTATATAACGAGGTAGTGGGATGTTATTATATAACGAGGTAGCGGGATGTTATTATATAACGAGGTAGTGGGATGTTAGTATATAACGAGGTAGTGGGATGTTATTATATAACGAGGTAGTGGGATGTTATTATATAACGAGGTAGTGGGATGTTATTATATAACGAGGTAGTGGGATGTTATTATATAACGAGGTAGTGGGATGTTATTAGATAACGAGGTACCGGGATGTTATTATATAACGAGGTAGTGGGGTGTTATTATATAACGAGGTAGTGGGATGTTATTATATAACGAGGTAGTGGGATTTTATTATATAACGAGGTGTCGGAATGTTATTATATAACGAAGTAGTGGGATGTTATTATATAACGAGGTAGTGGGATGTTATTATATAACGAGGTAGCGGGATGTTACTATATAACGAGGTAGTGGGATGTTATCTTATAACGAGGTAGCGGGGTGTTATTATATAGCGAGGTGTCGGGATGTTATTATATAACGAAGTAGTAAGAGATTATTATATAACGAGGTATTGGGATGTTATTATATAACGAGGTAGTGGGAGTTATTATATAACGAGGTGTCGGAATGTTATTATATAACGAGGTAGTGGGATGTTATTAGATAACGAGGTAATGGGATGTTATTATATAACGAGGTAGTGGGATGTTATTATATAACGAGGTAGCGGGATGTTATTATATAACGAGGTAATGGGATGTTATTATATAACGAGGTAGTGAGATGTTATTATATAACGAGATAGTGGGATGTTATTATATTACGAGGTAGTGAGATGTTATTAGATAACGAGGTCAGGTTTGTTTTTGTTTAACGTCCTATTAACAGCCAGGGTCATTTAAGGACGTGCCAGGTCTTGGAGGTGGAGGAAAGCCGGAGTGCCCGGAGAAAAACCGCCGGCCTACGGTCGGCACCTGGCAACTGCCCCACGTAGGTTTCGAACTCGCAACCCAAAGTATCGGGGCACCTTAACCATTCGGACACCACGGCCCCTTATATAACGAGGTAGTGGGGTGTTATTAGATAGCGAGGTAGTGGGATGTTATTTTGTAGTCACTGTATAAAGACCTAGCTCGCGGAATGACATGAATTGAGCATTCTATTTTATCAACCCTGTTGACATGAACGGACCATATGATGGTCGATGTTAAAGTTAAAGATCATATCTGAATTCTGACCTCGATAAGGTTGACCTGAACTCAGAGAAACCAAGATATGCACATTGTTTTCGTGTCACCTTCCCGCGCCAGTGATCTTGGTGATATTTAATCCGTGCTACCGGAATAAACAACTAACCCTTCAAATTTCGACAAATAATACAATAACTTCTAAACAGATTTGTAGATGTCCAGAGAGCTTTTAAATGTTGCTTATTAGGGGAACCCTTCATTAAACTATTCTTTATAAAGCATTTGGACAGTCTGAAGTGGCTCGGGGTATCTACAGATTTGTTTTGAAGTGATTTTAATTTTCAAAACCTCTCACAACTTCAGAACTTCAATTATAATTACTATTATAAGACTTTTTTTGCAAATATCATCTTAGATTGGAGCTAGTATGCCTCCAATCAAAATGTAGACTTGAATAGCAAAAACATCATGTTCCTTAAGCTCACGTAGTCTTATATTTTAACCTTGCATATGTACTATAGAATATAAAATGATATATTATAATAATTGTATCTCCCTTTATGTCAAACCTTACTATATATTATAATAATTTATCTTCAATTGGGTCAAAGCTTCATATATAATATAATAATTGTAGCTTCTATTGGAATAAAGCTTATTTTGTATAATGATAATTGTATCTTCCATTGTGTCAAGCTTATATCTATTAAAATAAAATTATCTTCTTTTGTGTCAATGCTTGTTATTAAGTATAATAATGGTGTCTTCTATTGTATCATTAAGTCAGAAACTCAGATTTGATCTTGAACTTTAAAATTGACGATCATATGTGCCATTCATGTTAACCTTGATCTAAATCCTGACATTGACTATGATAACACATACAAAAACACTCTAAATCCTGACATTGACTATGATAACACATACAAAAACACTCTAAATCCTGGCATTGACTACGATAACACATACAAAAACACTCTAAATCCTGACATTGACTACGATAACACATACAAAAACACTCTAAATCCTGGCATTGACTACGATAACATACGAAAACACTCTAAATCCTGACATTGATTATGATAACACATACAAAAACACTCTAAATCCTGACATTGACTATGATAACATACAAAAACACTCTAAATCCTGACATTGATTATGATAACATACAAAAACACTCTAAATCCTGGCATTGACTATGATAACATACAAAAACACTCTAAATCCTGGCATTGACTATGATAACATACAAAAACACTCTAAATCCTGGCATTGACTATGATAACATACAAAAACACTCTAAATCCTGGCATTGACTATGATAACACATACAAAAACACTCTAAATCCTGGCATTGACTATGATAACACATACAAAAACACTCTAAATCCTGGCATTGACTATGATAACATACAAAAACACTCTAAATCCTGGCATTGACTATGATAACACATACAAAAACACTCTAAATCCTGGCATTGACTATGATAACACATACAAAAACACTCTAAATCCTGGCATTGACTATAATAACATACAAAAACACTCTAAATCCTGGCATTGACTATGATAACATACAAAAACACTCTAAATCCTGGCATTGACTATGACAACACATACAAAACCACTCTAAATCCGCATGCACGAGAAACACTTTTAGAATTGAGAGACAATGAAAATCCTTATTTACGTATAAAGACAGTATAATCCTAATCGTAGGAGATACTCTTGGAGAAAAGAACCACTGAAACAGTCTAGGCTCGATTTTTTCTTATTTAGAGAGTTTATTTCCTAGAATTAAACAAAATCAATAGATATAGATTAGAACATCCCTTTCCTAAAATCTCCCCTAAACTGTATAGGTTTACTAAAGGCAAAGGCCCATGGACATTTAATAATTCTTTATTTCATGACTTAGAATATATGGAATTAGTAAAAATAATATCATCTCGAACACAGTAAAAAAAAAAATGTTCTTCACCTTTTTATGATCATGAACTTACAGACCAAATTTCAGACGCTCTCCTACAATTAACCATTACTGTTCAACTATTTTTTGAAGTTCTTTTAATGAATATCAGAGGTAAGACTATATCCCAATCCTCTTATGAAAAAAAAAGAGAAAGATATAGACGGGAAAATTAATTGAAAAATACCATACAAAATCTAGAATTTAAAGACAACATGAATATAGTTGAGATAAAAATCAAGAAAAGGAATAAGAACAGCGGAGAATTCTAAAAATGAAAGGTAGGTTAGTGAGGTCAAGAGCACAATGGACTGAGGAATGGAAGAAACCGACAAAATATTTTCGGGTTGAAAAAGTAGAAACTTCACCTCTACAATAATTCCTAAATTTGAAACAGATGAAGGAACTGTCATAACAAATCAAGAAGAAATTTTAGAAAGAGTTAAGTAATCTTTTGTATTATTAGATGTCGATATGGAAGATTATCTCAACTTTGTAAACATTTCTACACTCTCTGTTGAAGAAGCAAAAATAGAAGGTTAATTTTTTCTTGAAAGAGCTGGTAAGTTTCTAAATAAAAAGGAAAACATAAAGAGTCCTAGGTCCGAAAGGTTCACTGTAGATTTTTTTTTCTTTAATAAATTGGGATGTTTTTGTTATAAGATCAATTTTTGTTGTATGATCTTTAAATTACGGTTATGCACATGGAGAATTATCCGCCCCACAGAGACAAACTATAGTCATCTGCCTACCTAATGGAGATACACTTAGACACTTTCTTAAAAAAAAAAACTGGCGTCCTATTTCTTTATTTACTATTACTTATAAAATAGCATCCGGGGTTATCTCTAATAGAGTTAGATCTGTACTTGCTAGACTAGACTAGATTCAGATAATGACTGTTTGCGATACATCTAATGTCAAAGCTTGCTATGTACAATTGTATTATAATAATTGTATCTTCTAGGGCCTATTGTGTCAAAGATTGCTACTTGCCAAAGCTTGCTAGGCCTATATACACTTTTATTGCATTTTTGCTAGTGAAACATAGAAGATATTGAATGGTTTCCCGTTTAATATAACATATATTTCACGAGTATGACAGAATATCGATATTTTCACGTGTGCGATGCACGAGTGAAAAATATCGAAATATTCTGTCATACGAGTGAAATATTTGTTATATTTAACGGGAAACCATTCAATTTTCTTTTTATTGCATTTTATAAACTTAAAAAAAAAAAAACTCGAAAAATTAATAGCGTCAAAAGGTGCGGGAATCAGTAATGACGTCATCTCTTTGTGACGTTACTCCACGTCAACTTGACGGCGACATTTTGAAAGGACTGATCAACGCAATATTTAAGAGTTTTCAGCTGTTGAAGGAGAATATGTGCAGGAATAGCTAACGTCCAGTGAGTATTTTGTCAAAAAATAGTCTGAAAATTTCAGAAATACAGCTAAATAACCCATTTATCTATTTCCGCTTCAACTGGAAAAATCGAAAAGTTTCAACGAAGTGAATACTAAGGCCCGCTTTGATTGGTCAAAAACAGAAAACCTTATATTTTCAATGCAAATCGTATATTTTCAGTGCAAAATCTTATATTTTTACTGCAAAATCTTATATTTTCACTGCTCATCGCTGCAGTGAATATTTAAACTTTATTAATTTGATAATTTTCTATATTTCACTGGCAAAAATGCAATAAAAACATTGATCAAACTGATAAAACTTATATTTTCACTTCAGCCATGAGCAGTGAAAATATAAGATTTTGCAGTGAAAATATAAGTGTTTCGTTTTTTACCAATCAGAGCGGACCTTTGTATTCACCTCGTTGAAATTTGCCGATTTTTCCAATCGAAGCGGAGATAGATCAATGGGTAATTTTGCTGTATTTCTGAATTTTCAGACTAGTTTTTGACAAAATACTCACTTGCAGCTAGCTATTCTTTCACAGATTCTCCTATAACAGCAGAAAACGCTTAAATTGTGCTGGTCAGTCCTTTCAAAATGGCGCCGTCAAGTTGACGAGGATTAACGTCACAAAGAGATGACGTCATTATTGATTCCCGCACTTTTTAACACTATTAATTTTTCGATGTTTTTAATTTTGTTTTGAAGTTGATGAAATGCAATAAAAAAATTGAATGGTTTCCCGTTAAATTTAATATACATTTCACTCGTATGACAGAATATTTTGATATTTTTCCCTCGTGCTTCGCACTTGTGAAAATATCGATATTCTGTCATACTTGTGAAATATATGTTACAATAAACGGGAAACCATTCAATATCCCCTATGTATTAAAATAATTTATCTTCTATTGTGTCATAGGTTGTTATATATTTTGTGTCTTTTTATAATACTCGATATATTTTCCAGCGAACAACTTTATCATCATTGTAATAGCATTGTATTTATTACAATTTCAATAACAGCTCATAAAAATATATGTAGATATTCTAACCTACAAAAATGTATATAACCAACCAAATCATTGATCCACTTTTAAATGTTTGGCAGATAATTATAGCTATGCTTATTTCTAGTGCTAAATTAAATATGGTGTGTTTGATCAATCAATTTGTATGTTATACAATCGGCGTTGGTATCTTATGGAGTTTCCTGTTTACCAGGTAGTCGGTACACTTTTCTAGCACTTTTACAAACAGGAAATGCTGTTTCTGGGTCCTTGAGTGACACTGATAATGGGGTTCTGACATCGGTAAAGTCATGGTTTATGAAGTCATTTTTGAAGACGACCACATGCTTGTTTTGGTGCTAACATTTTTTTAAACTTTGTAGCGTTATTTTTAAGCCAAATTATTGCTGCACTTGTTTTCTTTCCGCGTCAGGATATATATACGACAGAAAATAATTTTCAACAATTATTCCACGTGTATGTAATTATATGGCATTGTTTTTGGATCCTCAGATATTATTAAAAAAATTAAAACGTCACTTTTATTTGCTTCTACAAGTTCTAAGCTACAAAGCAACGCAAAAACGTAAATATGTACACAATGATTATAATTCTACGAAGAAGGGGCGATACACGGAGCTTTTCGAGAGCTTTCAGCTTTGATAGTGAGAGTCATAAATAAAACAATATTTTTCTGGTGAAATGAGGGGGCGTCGCTGCGGTTTATTTCTCACAAAACCAAATGTCTTCTAAAATCTAAAAACAAAATGATGTTATGATGTCAATCCTCCCAGTCATGAGTCGGTAGTAGGTTCTATAACAACTACAGAAAAAAGCGTTTAAATTGTTGTTTATAACCGAGTCATAAATACATTGGAACTAATTGTATATTAAATTATGTGTACGTCAACCATTTTTGATGGACACGTTGGTATTTTGCTAATTGAACTGCACGTGCGTTTGCTTATTTCCTAATTGATCGGTTTGTTTTTTCACATTAGTTTGTAAACTTGAATACAACATGAATGTACATATACATTATAAAACATAGTTTAAAGAATGAGTTGGAAGTTAACGTTATGTTTATATCAATCCATCTCTCAAAAATTCATCTGAAGTATTCATTTTTGCGGTCTAATTACAAACACTGTTTCATAATATTGTTCCAGAATTTGTTAATCAAGAGTGTTTCGGAATTTACTTATTAAAAGCTAAAGAATAGTTGAAGGTAATGTCTGTTTAAGCATTGATTTATTACAAATGCATTATATCATTGCAATGTATGTATTAAACACGAATATATAATACTGGAATATATAATACGTAAATGTATGATACAGGAAAATATGATACAGAAAATATAATACAGGAATATATAGTGAGGCAATATATAATACAGGAATATATAATACAGGAATATATAATACAGGGAAATATAATACAGGAAAATATAATACAGGAATATATAATACAGAAAAATATAATACAGGAAAATATAATACAGGAATATATAATACAGAAAAATATAATACAGGAAAATATAATACAGGGAAATATAATACAGGAAAATATAATACAGGAAAATATAATACGAGTATATGTTTGTTTGTTTGTTTGTTTGTTTGTATTTTACGGCCCATCGACAACTAGGGTCATTTAGGGCCAAACAATATACTATCGTTTTTATTTTTATCGTTAAAATCAAATAAAATTGGTCATTTTTAAAAGCATTAGTGCTGTATATTTAGATCATTGTGATAAAAAAAAGTTGGTTAAAAATGGTAATATATATATATATATAAAGACGAATAGATTATGTGAACTTTGTGATATATATAGAACGTCAAAGAGAGTAACGTAAAAGACAACAAAGTCTATAGAAGAGATCAATTTCTTTCAAGTAGCTAAATATATATATATATATATACAAGTATATATAATATAGGAATATATAATACAGGAATATGTAATACAAGTATATATAATACAAGCATATATAATATAGGAATTTATAATACAGGAATATATAATACAGGAATATATAATACAAGTATATATAATATAGGAATATATAATACAGGAATATGTAATACAAGTATATATAATACAAGTATATATAATATAGGAATTTATAATACAGGAATATATAATACAAGTATATATAATATAGGAATTTATAATACAGGAATATATAATACAAGTATATATAATATAGGAATTTATAATGCAGGAATATATAATACAAGTATATATAATATAGGAATATATAATACAGGAATATACAATACAAGTATGTATAATATAGGAATTTATAATACAGGAATATATAATACAAGTATATATAATATAGGAATATATAATACAGGAATATACAATACAAGTATATATAATATAGGAATATATAATACAGGAATATACAATACAAGTATATATAATATAGGAATTTATAATACAGGAATATATGATACAAGTATATATAATATAGGAATTTATAATACAGGAATATATAATACAAGTATATATAATATAGGAATATATACTTTGGTTTGTTTGTTTTTGTTTAACGTCCTATTAACAGCCAGGGTCATTTAAGGACGTGCCAGGATTTGCAGGTGGAGGAAAGCCGGAGAACCCGGAGAAAAACCACCGGCATACGGTCAGTACCTGGCAACTGCCCCACGTAGGTTTCGAACTCGCAACCCAGAGGTGGAAGGCTAGCGTTAAAGTGTCGGACACCTTAACCACTCGGCCATCGCGGCCCCAGGAATATATACAATACAAGTATATATAATATAGGAATTTATGATACAAGAATATATAATACAGGAATATATAATACAGGGAAATATAATATAGGAATATATAATACAGGAATATATAATACAGAAATATATATATGTGTACAGAAATGTAAAAATACGCATGTAATAAAAAAAAGAAATCCGAAAAAATTGTTTCATTTTATGCATCTATCAAATCTGGATACCACGAGGGCTAATTGATATGTTGTGAACCTCGTATTGAAGGAGGTACTCAAGGATGTTCTTTTTAAGTCCTGCTATTCTCTGACTATATAGGGCCTTCTACCCAAGGACGGGTCTCAATTGGCTAGTTTATATCGACGAGGTAGCACGCTGAAGTAAACAAAACAAGCAGATTTTGCAATATGGGGAAAATCGGTTAGGGTTAAGGTGAATTAGTCTGTCATTGCCATGGCTGTCACAATTGTGAATTTAAATTGGATGAGCAACCGCTTCATTCATCTGATACCGCTCCACCAGGTTTCCATCTATTTCCAAAACTGAAAAAAGCCATTTCAGGCACCCTAACCCTGACATGAAGTGGAAAAGGCAAAGGAAAGTGGCATTGATGCCCTTGAACACTGCTGGCAAAAGTGTATAGATACTGAAGGGGATTATGTTGAAAAATAATACAATATGTCCGGCAAAATTAAAATCTTTCAATATGAGGCTCATAACTTATCAATCGGTCCTCGTATAACATAATCTTTGTTCAAATCCAAATCTAAATATTGACTGTTCTCGTTGAAGTATTTATCATTTGCATATGGAATGAGAGTAAAAAATATTTTAATATATCCGAATTTCAGACATGGCTGTCGTTTTAGTTTTTATTTGTTAATGTTTTCACATTGCTTCAATTCAAACGAAAACTACCATGCACTATTTGTGTTTGCCAAGCCTTTTTGTAGGATGACTTTAAGACATTTTCGAATTTGTTTAAGTTTTCAACGAAGGATTGTTTCTCACTACAACTGGAATATAATTTCCATAATTTGATTGCCGAAGATAAAAATGATTTTTGCATAATAATTTGTTTAAGAACAAAAATTGACTAGCTTGCCTAGTTCTGGAGTAAAACAGATCCGAGTGTTGAGGAAGTGAGATTACTATCACTATTGTAGTCAATTATGGTGGTTATGAATCACAAACAACATCAGCATATTCATAAATTGATATGTATAGAGAGAAAGTTTGTAAAGTATATTTGTTTTAATTTCCTGAATACCCTCAAACAGTTGGAGTTTTGTTCAGAAAATAACCTCCAGTTTATCAGCGCTGTATACTTTATTTAAGATAAGTAAATATTCATTAATTGATTTGATGTTATTGGGTTATTAATTAACATATACACACTAGTTTCGTCAACAAAAAGTGTTGATTGTACTTTCGAGATATCGTTGACAACCTTGTTAATGTGAATAAGAAATAAAAGATTATGATTTCCTGTCAAACCCTTTAATTAGTTATCATGTCCACATATGATAATAAGCTTATCCAGGAACATCCGTCCATTGGTGTGGTAAATTGTTGTACCAAACTCTGTTGAATGCGTGGTTTACATTCTTTCACTCAAAACGTTATTACTTTTCCGTTGTCCAGTGCCGTATTTATCAATTGCCTTATTTCAATCATTCCCTATGATTATGACAAAACTCTACTGCATTGAGCTTTTTACCCTTCGACTAAACATGACTCAGCTACATTTTGTATATGAATTAAGGTCTTTAAAAGATACGATTCTGCTGAATCATTAACCAACTCTTTCCATTATCAAAGGATTATTCAAATTGACTATATTCTTATCAAATTGAAGTATTTTTCGCTGCTACCTTATAAAAATATGAATTCAAACACAACCAAGTATACGCCGACAAATTAACGACTACATTACTCGGCTGACACAGCCTTCAAGACACGTCATCGATGCTTAAATACAGAAAGAGAAAATTATCCACACGGATTAATTAGGTTGGTTATTTTAAAATTATAATGTGCAGGGGAAAGAAAGGGAAATGGTGAAATGGTTTCGAAAGGGATGATGCTGGAGGCATTACATTTGAGGAACAAACGCTGATTACATGATGACATACAATGTATGACTACAGATCCATCAGGGCTGCATCTGATGTGGAATGCAGTACTCATACAAACTATACTGCACATACAATGCTAAATTGATATAGCAGCTATAGGTAAAGGGTAGTTAGACTTTATAAGCGCTTAGATTGACTGATTAAGGTTTGGACACAATCAACAGTTCCATTGTACTGTACTGGCATGTCTAGACTGCCATATATTAAGGTATAAACATTATAATAAAAGTAGGACGGCTGCTATAACATTGAATTCTTTGCTGCTGGTAGTTGGGACAATGGAGGATGGAATGCTCGGTACTTTCAGCAGCTGAGTACAAGAACACGTAGGACTATTAAATAAGTTACGTCAGTACAGGTGACTATTTAAGGAGCTGCAATTCATCCCAAGTCATGCATGATGGATCTGACCGCGTCTACTTCTGCAGTAATTATAGTGTGCGGGAATAATATTAGCATCGGTATTTAGGAATTTTTAATGTTGGTAATTGAAGGATTGTATTTTGTAAGTCATCTGGAAGTGCGTTCCATAAATCAACTGAAGAGAGCAAGAAGGAAAATTTATATATATATTGTAGTTCGACAGTTTACTTGACAAAAATGATTAGCTCTTCTGGGATAATAAACGATCTTTTGAAATTAGATAGTTTTATTTTTGTTTCCTTCGTGCAAAAAGGGGGTCCTAACCAGTTTCTACATATAGTCTATCGTGACTTGTGAGTTTGGTAGCACCTGTCACGATTCTAGCTGCCGCAATTTGAATATTTTCAAGAATCTGACATTGGCATAAAGTTATGCTGTCTCATACAATGTCGCCATACTCTAACGAAGGTCTGATAAAAGTGAAATATATTGTTTGAAGACACTTCCTGTTAATGTCAAATTTAAGATTCCTAAGCAGACCAAATTTTTAGAGGCTTTATTGATAACGATGTTTATGGTCAGTCCAGCTTCCGTTAGCTGATACCGAGGTGTTTGTGGCACCTGACCTCTTTAAATGAAATGTTGTTCATAAATAAAGAGGGGTGAATCGGTTTTTCAAGTTTCTTGCATACTGTCATTATTACAGTTTTGTTAGGGTCAAAATTTACAAGCCATGTTTTAGAATACTCGTGAATTTTTGCTAGATTATCATTCAACTGGTTGGTCGTCAGATTCAGAGATTCAACTTCGACATATAAAGATGTATCGTCAGCGAATAGATTTTATAGTGCAATTGATGTCTTATACAATGTCGTCTATGAATATTAAAACTAGTAATGGATCTAAGATTGATCCCTGGGGAACTCCTACTGTAAGGTATGCTAAGTAGGATTGCTTGCCATTTATAACAACACGTTGACAGCGATTATGTAAGAAGTCTGTGAACCAAGCAAAAATATACCGAACGAACTTATTTTGGAAATAAGGCCTCGATGCCAAACACGGTAAACGATTTACTGATATCACAGACGACCATTCTGACTTCTTAGCCTTTATCCAGAGCAGAAAGAACGTCATTAGAAATAGATATGAGTTGATTTATAGTGGAATCATCGGATCTGAAGCCAGATTGACAGGCTTTCCCTTTGCTCTAAGCATTTGGCCGAGGCCAAACACCTCCGCGGAGGAGTCCTTTCATAATTTGGTCTGAATGTGTTCAGAACGATTGCAAGTGAGGATAATGCCACTTCCGGTCAAACAATATTATTGCGACCACGAACATCCGCTTCCAGGATGTTACTGCTCACAAAATGTTTCTTTGAAAGTAGCTAGGCCCGCTGTGAGTACCACGCGTTCTATTACGATAGTGAGAAAATTACACTTTCTCTAAATTCACGCTGCTTAAGCTTTTTTCTTTATAAGTCCCCTGCCGTTTGAAAAACGGGGGGGGGGGCTTTAGGTTTACCCTCCGTCCGTCCGTCTGTCCGTCTGTCCGTCTGTCCGTCTGTCTGTCTGTCTGTCACTCAACAGTTGTCCGGAACTCCTAAAGTATTACTCCGATTTTAACTAAACTTGGTATACGTGATCAGTATAACATGTCGTTGTGCATCCCCTATATTTTTTTTCAAAAATCCATTTTTTCAAAATGGCCGCCGGCTTCTCATTGTTTGAGGCTTGTCCGGACAACTCCTCCTAAAGTACTACTCCGATTTTAACGAAACTCGGTAAACATGATAAGTATAACATGTCGTTGTACATCCCACTTTTTTTTTTTTTTTTTGTCAAAAATCCATTTTTGAAAATGGCCGCCGGCTTCTCATTGGTTGGGACTTGTCTGGACAACTCCTCCTAAAGTACTACTACGATTTTAACGAAACTTGGTATACATGATAAGTATAACATGTCGTTGTGCATCCCACATTTCTTTTCAAAAAAACATTATTCAAAATGGCCGCCGGCTTCTCATTGGTTGAAATTGTCTTGACAACTCCTCCTAAAGTGCTACTACGATTTTAACGAAACTTGGTATACATGATAAGTATAACATGTCGTTGTGCATCCCACATTTTTTGATCAAAAATCCATTTTACAAAATGGCCGCCGGCTTCTCATTGGTTGAGGCTTTTCCGGACAACTCCTCCTAAAGTACTACTACGATTTTAACGAAACTTGGTATACATGATAAGTATAACATGTAGTTTTAAAAAAAACGGGAAAGAAATAGGTGCACACCTAGGTCAGGCAGGGGACTTTGTATTGCTGTTGCAATACTATCCATCCTTATTATGTATTGATTTGAGTTAAACATATTCATTGCTCCAAAATTGAGCAGAGGATTAGGCACAAGTTTTTCCAACTTATCAACGCCTTTTCCTGTAATACAGTTCATATATTGATATTTACATGATGACATTTAACAAGACATACAAATCATAATATACAATCAATACCTTTTTACTTAAAACCTGATGCTGGATTTTGATGACTATATGCACTCGTCTGAAAACTTCTTTATTTATGTCTACAGACATATTTTCATTTCTTAATAAAAAAACAAGTCTAAATTACCTGGATATATATTTAACGACCTAGTGTTTTTAAATAGTGTGATTTGTGCTGCATTATAAAGTTTACACTCTAAGAAGGGTTGTCAACAATCCTAACACGGAACAACTCATATTTCAAGGAGCTACACTTTTGCCTGAGTCTTGTATGTAAAATATTTAAATTTCAGTCTCCAAAGTTAAAATATGGTGGTGGAGGCGAATTTGCTCCGTCGGATATAGCAGATTTGAAAGTACTTAAAGAAGATAGTGTTTTTATCGCATTATGTAATGAATTCCAAAGACGTAAACTCGAAGACAGAAAAGATTAATTACTCAACGAAAGTCTGAAAGAAGGAATATTATAGTTATGTTGATTTCGTAAGTTGTACCGATTGTTGACACCCATAGAGTTTGGCAAAAGGGCCGATAAATAGCTGGGGTGAAAAAAAAATCATTTTATATAAAACTCTCAATTTTCGCCTTTTTCTTCTTTCTGATAGAGTTTCTAATCCCGTTTCGAAACATAATGAATCATAATTTGCATACAATGGTAGTCCAGTTATACCTCGAGCCGCCTTTCTTTGTGCTTTTTCTAATTTCTCAGATTCGTAAGCAGTGCAACCATCCCACAATTCACATGCTTACTCAAAAACTGGTAAATTGAACGATTTATATATCTTTAAAAGTGAAGCTCTTTTCAACATGTATTTAAGTTTACATAAGACATTTATCTTTTTCATAACTGAAATATACACTGTCTCAACATGGCTTCCCCATTTTCCACTTGAATTAAAGACAACTCCTAAATGCCTATGCATGTTTGTAAAATTTGATTCTTTCCCATCAAATATCAAGTCCAAATCTTCATCAATATCGATAGAATTAGAAATAAAGAGAGCGTCAGGTTTTTTAGGATTAAAAAAAAACTATCCAACGTTTAGCCCACTTATTTAAAGAGTCTGGGTCCTTGTTGAGAACAGTTTCTATTTCGTGGCATGAATCAGCAGAAAAAATTCTCTAGAGGCGGAATCAAGTACATCAGTAATATCAGTAATATATATCAAGAAGAGAAGCGGCCCGAGTATAGAACCTTGTGGTACACCAGCACCAATATTACCCAGTTCCGAATAAGAATTCCCAATTAAAACTTTTTGTTTACGCTGATGTAGATAATCATTAAACCAATTTAGTAATTTCCCTGAAATTTCGTATGCTTCTAATTTTGCTATTAGACCCCTGTGCCAAACACGATCAAACGCTTTAGATATATCGCAGAAAATAATTCAAGTATGTTCTTCTAAGGCAACACATATTTTATGGTAAATTTCAATAAATTGATAAACAGGAGAATGAGATGACATAAAACCTGACTGATACCGATAAAACAAAACATAATTATATACGTGTTTATATATTACACGTTCGAACACTTTACTAACAGTAGATAGCAAGGATATAGGTCTGTAGTTACATGGAGGATGTCGATCTCCCTTTTTGTAAAGCGGCATTACAGTAGCAAGTTTCCACTTGACTGGATATATGCATGAAGAGAGTGACATATTGAAAAGTATTTCTAGTGGTTTACAGATCGAATTAGCAGTATGCTTCAGCACATGATGACTGACCCCCTCCCCTCCCGATGCTTTCCCAAGCCTTAAAACCTGTAAAATATCTTTAATTTCTGAATTATTTAACCGCAGGGATACCAAACGTTTATCAGTTTTAGATTCATTTAACGGAACCGGAATATTAACATCATTAACAGAAATAATCATTGAATAAGCGGGCTTTATCGCCATCGTTGTTATAAGTACTGTTAGTCGAAGGGTCCGTCATTGAAGGAATATCATGGTAGTGTCCACCTGATTTCAGAAGTCGTTTTACAAGTTTCCAATAAGATTTAGGGTCAGAAGCAGCATATTCGTCTATAAGTTCATGAACGTTCTCGTAAAAAAGCAGTCGGACATTTTTCTTCATATTGTTTACTTTATTTCGTTGAGATTTAAATCTGTTAATGTCTGAAGGTTAGAGTGTTGCCCTGGCAATGTGTGCTGATTTCGTATTGATGCAGCTTCTATCGTAACCACTGGTGTATTAGCCTGGTACCGGTTAAACGTACGTTCGGGCGCCGGGGAGTTTCAAGTTAAAATAGATCAGCGGATATGATCTATTTAAATTTTTATATTAAAATTTAACAAACGTTCTATATTTAGGTAATCACTATAATGCTTCCATTATTCATTTTGTAAAGTGATGTTAAAAATAACTTCCAAACGACTCTAGTTACAAGGTTTTAGTCGCACCATAACCGTAGGTCAGCACCTTGAAGCGATAAGACTATCAAAAACTCGCAACATGAGTGTATTACGATGGCAGTGTTGACGTATATCATAATAGCCAAATAGAACGAGAGGCCAATGTCCTCATAGGTCTCTGGCAGCCTGCTTTATATTAATGGAGAAGACTCAACATTTTTGAATTTAGTTGATAATGTCAATATACAACACACAAATATTTGGTAAAATGTTATACTGCATAGTGTCATAACACCACACCGTATTCCTGGTACAAGTCATCCTCCCTTTTTTACATTTGATATTATTATTATAGTATAAATGTCAATTCAACTCAAATACAGTTGATCTTTATATGTTATGATGCCATGCATTAAATTGTACTATTAAATCATTTCAACTTTGAACTTCTTAATTGTTGTCTGTAATATTCAAGATGTTAATTTATATATATATGAATACTAATAACATATACATTTGTAGGTGTTGTATAACTGTCCAATTATCAGCAGTTCATAAATGACCAATTATTATTATGAATTCTTAACACATGATAAATGAATCCAAATAATGTTCATCCGGATTATTTTTTTCAGTTATTATAGTCAAGTCTGATCCACTCTCCCTCTTTCATGAATGGAATTGAAGAATGGCAATCGAGCGGATATAATTTTTTTGAAGTAATTCTTCAGCGACACAATCTTTTAAGCAAATAAAAATTAATAAAACTGCAAATAACACATTTATGCATATTTTGCACAATTTAAAGAATATAATGTGACACATAATTCTCACAACACTTCAAATGCACATTTCACTGATTTTGTTTCATTTCTTTCCTGTGTGCATTTTCTCTTTTCATATAATTTTACTATTTTCACAGAATTTTCACCAATTTTCACTAAATTTTCACAAAACTTTTAATGGAATTTCTTTGGTAATTTTACACTGCGGTCACATCTTGTTGCTATTGGTTCTTTTATATAATCTTTAGACTTTTCCTTCCTGGGAACTCTATCTATAGGTATGTTGACCGATCGCGACACGGTTTCATTGTTTTCAGGAAACGACGCACGTGTTGGTTTGATATCCTTTCGGTTCCTCCTGTATTTCTTTCCTTTTTCTAGTTTCGACAATGTAAGATCTTAGATCATAGTACATTTTGGCTTTTTCCTTTCTGATTTTCAGTCTCATCTTGACATCAGATGTTGGAATTTTATCAGATGACAACAGTGGAGCTGTTGTTGGTATATCTGTTTTTAATCTTCGACCAAAAAACATTTGAGCTGGTGAAAGTCCTAGATCTTCAATGACTGTGTTTCTATAAGCTAACAAGCCTTTATATGGATCCTCAGATTTCTTTAATATGTTTTTCACTGTCTGCACAGTTTTTTCAGCTTGTCCGTTCGCCTGCGGATATCTGGGACTTGATGTTGTATGTTCGAATCCATATGTCTTTGAGAATTTCTTGAACTCCTCATTAGCAAACTGTGGACCGCTGTCTGTAATGAGCTTGTCAGGGATGCCATATCTCGACATTTGGCTTTTGAGATATAACATAGTGTTCTTGCTACTCATATTGTCTAATTTGGACAACTCCGGCCACTTTGAATAATGGCCAATCGTGACCAAATAGTTATGTCCTTGAAATTCAAATATGTCAGCGGAAATAACAGACCATGGCCTGTTCAGATTTTCCGTCATTAATAATGGCTCCTTTGAATTTTTTCTAGAGTTAGTGGCACATGTTGAACATTTTGACACTGTGTCCTCTATTTCAGAACTCATCCCTGGCCAGTACAGTAGTTCACGTGCCCTCGATTTGCATTTTACGATTCCAAGGTGTGAACTATGGATTGTTTTGAGCATTTCACGACGTAATGTTTTGGGAACAATGATAGTATGGCTCTTGAAGAGTAGGCCATCTATACATGATAGCTCGTCTCTGAATGGCCAATAATGATGAACTGTCTCTGGTATTTCATGTTTGTTCTCTGGCCATCCATTGATGATAATTTCTCTGAGCTGTGACAATGCTTCATCTTTTGAGGTCTCGCGTTTGAACTCTTGATATTTCTCTGGTGAAATTGGTAAGTATGACACAATCTGGTTTACTTCAATATCAATATCTGGAACAAGGTTCTCTCTGGTCTCCTTTAGGTAGCTCCGACTCAATGCATCGGCAAGATACATGGTCCTTCCTGGCTTATACACAACATTCAGAGTATATTTCTGTAAAGTCAACAACAGTCTCTGTAGTCTTGGTAGAGCACGGTTGAGTGGTTTTCGGAATATCGCTTGTAACGGTTTGTGATCCGATTCGACTGTGACCTCTCGACCAAATATAAATTGGTGATATTTCGTACATCCAAATACTATTGCCAATGTTTCTGTTTCTATTTGCGCGTACCTCTGTTGTGTTTCTGTTAACGCACGCGAGACATAGGCAATCGGCTGTCCATCTTGGATCAATGGTGCTCCAAGTCCTGTAGAACTAGCATCAACGATGTTCTTGGATTCTGACACCATGTCATAACACCACACCGTATTCCTGGTACAAGTCACTTTATTATACGTCGATCATGGTCATACAAACGCTAAGCATAGTAGGACAATATTGCTATAGTATACACACATGTGAGTGACTTCTGTTATACTAATTGACCTACAGTATGGACAATAGCGACAATTACCGACTGGTAAAATACATACATGACACATAGCGGCTATAAAACACCAGAGAAATATTAAGAAGTATAGTTAAATTGAAAAGAATATCTGTGACCGATGAATTCAGATATTTAAAAATACAACAGACCATTTCCATGATCATGTTATTATCATAATAAAAGCGTATTTTTTGATATACATAACAGTTGTAGAAAAAGAAACAGACTATAGATAACCTGTCGTCACAGAAACAGACTATAGATAACTGTCGTCACAGAAACAGACTATAGATAACCTGTCGTCACAGAAACAGACTATATATAACCTGTCGTCACAGAAACAGACTATAGATAACTGTCGTCACAGAAACGGACTATAGATAACCTGTCGTCACAGAAACAGACTATAGATAACTGTCGTCACAGAAACAGACTATAGATAACTTTCGTCACAGAAACAGACTATAGATAACCTGTCGTCACAGAAACACACTATAGATAACCTGTCGTCACAGAAACACACTATAGATAACCTGTCGTCACAGAAACACACTATAGATAACTGTCGTCACAGGAACACACTATAGATAACCTGTCTTCACAGAAACAGACTATAGATAACTGTCGTCACAGAAACAGACTATAGATAACCTGTCGTCACAGAAACAGACACCTGTTACTGGTGTAGTGTGGAGGTCACATATCCCGCTAACAATCCTGTTACAGCTCGTATTTAAGTATCATTTCGTAGCTACAGCCGTATATACATGTACATGGAATCTCAATGTATGAACGTTGAATTGAGAATCTAAAAACACGTCAGACATTTTTCATTTTAACATGGATATACAAAAGATATTTAACCGTCAAGTTCAGCAAACATTTATAAACTAAACTTAAATGATACGAGCTATACCGGGAGAATGTTACTCCCTCCTTAGCTACGAATGCATGATCATAGACTCATCGTCTATGTTTTCCAATATGAGGCCACGTACAGAAAATAGTTCCAATAGGTTTGTAACGAGGATGACTCATGTCCTAGTAAGACATATCTTCGTCAATATCTTCAAAACAGAAATATTTACAATCAACACATTTTATCAGTGTTCTCTTCACCAGGATATTTACCACCAACCAACTCTTAGATGTTAAGGAATTGCGTTAACAAGATATCACTTCCAGTACACAAAATACCTCTACCTAGTAGTGTATCCGGCTACTGGAGACCTAAAACAAGATAATCTGGTTTTCTTAGATTATGTTCGTAGGTACGATATGTAGGCGGATATTATACAATTAGCAGGCTGCTTTCAGGTGAATTCGATGATTTATCAACCCGAGAAAGCAATATTTCCGATTATTTTCGAGGGTCGATAAATCATCGTATTCACCTGAAAACAGGTCGATAACATTTTCACATTACAAATTTAGCTCAATAGCTACCATTAGATTAGGTGATTGTTAGTGATCGACAGGAGAACAGTTTAAAATTGAAATAAATAAGACAAAACCAGCAATTGATTTAAGCCGAACTATCTATTTTTTTTTCTAGATTAAACTTAATGTAACAACAGTTACGAATACCATATATATCTACTTTATTTTGTTCAGGAGCACATACGTATGTGAACTTTTAACTTAGTTTATAATTCGCTGTGACACTTACGTATGTGACAGTCTCTTTTTAGTTTGAAAAAAATGAATGAACTACAAATGTATCACCTTTGTTAATTGTTGAATTGAATTGATATGAAATGTTGGTACTCACTTATTGTATGCTTGTTCCTAAGTTTAACTTTTTTTTAATCTCATCTTTAAAACTTACCGAAATTCATAGTAGTATATAACCAGGTATATGTGTGGTTTCTTTTCTTCTGAATATTGCATTATCGTAAATAAGCGTAGTGTTACGTCCCCTGATATGAATACAAACTTTATTCCATGATTGATCGAGCTAAATACAAACAACTTCATTGATATATCCATAGTTAGTTGTTCTTATTATAAACTTTATTCATATATCCATGCTTATTCGTTTTTACTACAAACTTTATTGATATATATGTATATATATAATTATTTGTTCATACTACAAACGTATCAATAATTAATTGATCTTACTTCAAACTTAATGATATATCTAGAATTAATTGTTCTAACTACAAACTTTATTGATATATCTATAATTTATAATTAATTGTTCTAACTACAAACTGTATTGACATATCAATAATTAATTGTTCTAACTACAAACTGTATTGACATATCAATAATTAATTGTTCTAACTACAAACTTTATTGATATATCTATAATTAATTGTTCTTACTTCAAACTTAATTGACATATCAATAAGTAATTGTTCTAACTACAAACTTTATTGACATATCAATAATTAATTGTTCTAACTACAAACTTTATTGATATATAAATAATTAATTGTTCTTACTTCAAACTTAATTGACATATCAATAATTAATTGTTCTTACTACAAACTTAATTGACATATCCATAATTAATTGTTCTCAATTCAAATTTTATTGATATATCAATAATTAATTGTTCTCACTTCAAACTTTATTGATATATCAATAATTAATTGTTCTTACTTCAAACTTAATTGATATATCAATAATTAATTGTTCTCACTTCAAACTTTATTGATATATCAATAATTAATTGTTCTTACTTCAAACTTAATTGACATATCAATAATTAATTGTTCTCAATTCAAATTTTATTGACATATCAAAAATTAATTGTTCTCACTTCAAACTTTATTGATATATCAATAATTAATTGTTCTTACTACAAATTATTGACATATCCATAATTAATTGTTCTCACTTCAAACTTTATTGATATATCAATCATTAATTGTTCTTACTTCAAACTTAATTGACATATCAATAATTAATTGTTCTTACTAAAAACTTTATTGACACATCAATAATTAATTGTTCTTACTTCAAACTTAATTGACATATCAATAATTAATTGTTCTCACTTCAATCTTTATTGACATATCAATAATTAATTGTTCTAACTACAAACTGTATTGACATATCAATAATTAATTGTTCTAACTACAAACTGTATTGACATATCAATAATTAATTGTTCTAACTACAAACTTTATTGATATATCTATAATTAATTGTTCTTACTTCAAACTTAATTGACATATCAATAAGTAATTGTTCTAACTACAAACTTTATTGACATATCAATAATTAATTGTTCTAACTACAAACTTTATTGATATATCAATAATTAATTGTTCTTACTTCAAACTTAATTGACATATCAATAATTAATTGTTCTTACTACAAACTTAATTGACATATCCATAATTAATTGTTCTCAATTCAAATTTTATTGATATATCAATAATTAATTGTTCTCACTTCAAACTTTATTGATATATCAATAATTAATTGTTCTTACTTCAAACTTAATTGATATATCAATAATTAATTGTTCTCACTTCAAACTTTATTGATATATCAATAATTAATTGTTCTTACTTCAAACTTAATTGACATATCAATAATTAATTGTTCTCAATTCAAATTTTATTGACATATCACAAATTAATTGTTCTCACTTCAAACTTTATTGATATATCAATAATTAATTGTTCTTACTACAAATTATTGACATATCCATAATTAATTGTTCTCACTTCAAACTTTATTGATATATCAATCATTAATTGTTCTCACTTCAATCTTTATTGACATATCAATAATTAATTGTTCTTACTACAAACTTTATTAACATATCAAAAATTAATTGTTCTTACTTCAAACTTTATTGAAATATCAATAATTAATTGTTCTCACTTCAATCTTTATTGACATATCAAGAATTAATTGTTCTCACTTCAAACTTTATTGACATATCAATAATTAATTGTTCTTACTACAAACTTTATTGACATATCAATAATTAATTGTTCTTACTTCAAACTTTATTGACATATCAATAATTAATTGTTCTCACTTCAAACTTTATTGATATATTAATAATTAATTGTTCTCACTTCAAACTTTATTGATATATTAATAATTAATTGTTCTCACTTCAAACTTTATTGACATATCAATAATTAATTGTTCTTACTACAAACTTTATTTATATATCTATAATTAATTGTTCTTACTTCAAATTTTATTGACATATAAATAATTAATTGTTCTTACTACAAACTTTATTGATATATCTATAATTCATTGATCTCACTTCAAACTTTATTGACATATCCATAATTAATTGTTCTTACTTCAAACTTTATTGATATATCAAAAGTTAATTGTTCTTACTACAAACTTTATTGATATATCTATAATTAATTGTTCTTACTTCAAATTTTATTGACATATCAATAATTAATTGTTCTTACTACAAACTTTATTGATATATCTATAATTCATTGATCTCACTTCAAACTTTATTGACATATCCATAATTAATTGTTCTTACTTCAAACTTTATTGATATATCAAAAGTTAATTGTTCTTACTACAAACTTTATTGACATATCAATAATTAATTGTTCTTACTACAAACTTTATTGACATATCAATAATTAATTGTTCTTACTACAAACTTTATTGATATATCAATAATTAATTGTTCTCACTTCAAACTTTATTGACATATCAACAATTAATTGTTCTTACTACAAACTTAATTGACATATCCATAATTAATTGTTCTCACTTCAAACTTTATTGACATATCAATAATTAATTGTTCTTACTACAAACTTTATTGACATATCAATAATTAATTGTTCTCACTTCAAACTTTATTGAAATATCAATAATTAATTGTTCTTACTTCAAACTTAATTGACAAATCAATAATTAATTGTTCTCACTTCAAACTTTATTGACATATCAATAATTAATTGTTCTCACTTCAAACTTTATTGATATATCAATAATTTATTGTTCTTACTACAAACTTTGTTGACATATCAATAATTAATTGTTCTCACTTCAAACTTTATTGACATATCAATAATTAATTGTTCTCACTACAAACTTTATTAACATATCCACGATTAATCGAGCCTAATATAAACTTTGTTGTTATATCCATAACTAATTGTTCTTACTACAATCTTTATTGATATATCCATGATTATTTGGTCTTACTACAAAGTCTATTCATATAGCCACGATTAATCGAGCTAAATACAAATTTCATTGTTATATCCATGATTAATTCATCTTAATACAATCATTATTGATATATTCATCATTAATCGAGCTTCATTGATATATCCATGATTATTTGGTCTTACTACAAACTTTCTTCATATATCCATGATTAATCAAGCTAAATACAAACTTTATTAATATATCCATGATTAATTGTTTTTATTACAAACTTTATTTTTGTATTCATGAGTAATTGACTTCATTTTAAAAAAATCAAATGCATCTCCAAAGTTCTTCAGTAAAACCATCTGAACCGGAACTTTTCATGTTTTTTCAACTGTTGATGCTTATTGGTTTTCAGTGAAGCTCCCAATTGAATAAGACGTCAAACATGCATCTAAATATCATATAAGGTTTTTATAAAAATGAATTACTTTTATTTGTTTTCCCTATTTTCTGTTCGGTTTTTTAATTATTTTACTGACATTTTTTTTCTAACCCGGAAACAGTTCTGTTTTCCTCCCTTATTAACAATCTGTGTTGCCTTAGACCTGATTTTGCAATATTCCAATTTTGATTACTTTTCAATTCCTGTTTTCTAGAGTGATTTTCTACTGTGTCTTTTAGACCATGTTCCTTATGATATCGTGGTTGTTTTTATGAAAAAAGAATAAAATATTCTATTTGTTCAAAGTTCATTTGTAAGGGAAAATTTATAACATAATATAAACTATTTTTGATTGTCTGCAACCGGATTATTATTTATGTTATCTAGTCAACATAAAGGGATAGCATACTGAATGTAAGTGCCAGTAATCTTTTCACAGGGGTCTGCTATTAAAGAGTCTTTAATTTCTATAGCACTATTCCTCTTTGAATCCTATCTACATAAGTTGCTGTTTATGAAAATTAATGCCGTCATTTTTCATCGCCAAAGCTTCACGGCGGCCGAGCTTCAACGGTATCTGAGCCTTCAGTCTTTACGATTGGGCATGATTAAATAATCTGAGCGTCATATTAATCTGAGGTCGATCTTCACAAATGGGCATGGTTAAATATAGGCTCAAAACAATACATCAACTTGGTAAAGTGGCTATATTTAAACAAAATGCAGTATCATAAATCTCCACGGGCATTTATCTCAAAGTAGCGCTTACTTCATATTACACTTCTTCCCTGTACATTATATGCATATATTAAAACTTAATATGAATTTGAATTAATGTATCTCAATTTCTATCGTTAAAGAATTTCTTACCAGATTACACTAAACAGGGAACTCGGTGTGAATAAAGAGGATTCCGACAACTGGTCTACGTGATTCCTGTAAATAAGCGTATCGTAAAATAGCATAGAGCATACAGTCGCATGCTCTGAACAAATTTCAATTTTATCTTTGTAAAAATTTCTAAAATTCAAACTTTATTTATTTTACAACAATTGCGAAACACACACATACACATTAATCATCCTTGTTGGCCCGGATGGAAGCGCGCAAGCCATAAATAGTGATGTTTATTATACATTTTATTTGATCATTTTACAATTTAAAAATTATTTATTTTATACATATATATTTAGTAACTAGCTTATCAGCTTGTGATATATCTGCCAATTGTAGCAAGATTTTTCACTGAATCATGTACTTGTTTATTTGGAAGTAATTAAGACCGTCTATTAGTTATCAATAGTATAAATTAAGCAGCCTATTACAATGCTACTGTTCTGCTAGCTGGAATCAGTAGATACATGTTGACGTGATTATACTAGGGAAAACTACAGGATTACTGTTTCTCTTTCTTATCACGATTCATTTACAAATCACCAATCTTATATGGACTTATAATTAATATGTGGACTGATAATCAATATGTGGACTGAAAACTAATGTGTGGATAATTGATTAAATTTACATGGACTGATAATTGATATATGGATAATTAATATATGGATACTTAATATATGGATAATTAATATAATGACTTATATTTAATATGTGGACTGATAATTGAGTTGTGGACTGATGATTAACATATGAAATGATGATTAACATATGGACTGATAATTAATATTTGAACTGATAATTATGGTATGGAATAATAGTTGTTATAGGGACTGATAATTAAAATGCGGACTAATGATTATCATATGGACTTAATACTAACATATGGAATGACAATTAATATTTCAACTGATAATTAACACATTGACTGATAATTAATATATGGAATGATAATCAACATATGGACTGATAATTAATATATGGACTCATAGCTAATTAACAGTTGGATTAATAATATATGCTTAATATGGAGTTAGAATTAATATATGGACTGATAATTAATATGTGAACTGATAATTAATATATGGGCTGATAATTAATATGTGGGCTAATAATTAATATATGGACTGATAATTAACATATGGGCTGATAATTAATATGTGGACTGATAATTAATATATGGACTGATAATCAACATATGGGCTGATAATTAATATATGGACTGATTATTAATATGTGGACTGATAATTAACATGTGGACTGATCATTAATGATATGGAATGATAATATATGAATTATTATAATTACTAAATAATACTAAGAATGATTTGTAGTAATATGGAAACCATTAAGATCTACATCGATGTACCTTAATCATATTCTTATTTGTCTAGATATCTGTATCCTTAATTTCATATTGTTTTGGGAACAAATACGTTAATGAACAAATAAAACGTATAACTACACTTGTTTATGTTAAATGATTGCAACCTATTCTGTTGTAATATAGATACATTTCAATCTATTGTTGTTTATTTATTGTTTTCTACATGAGGTAAATGATATCATTTGTTGCTAATATAATCGTCGTATTAAAGCAAATAAAGAGAATAACTAACCATTTTAATCTGCCTAAATATTTGAACTGATCATTTTGAGAATGGCGAGGGACAACATAGAAAATACCTAAATTCTGATATTCTTATATTCGGTTTTGTTGTCCAGACCTGCCAGGAAAATAAGTGTATAGTCAACACACAAGTGTTCTACAAGTTAAACAAATAAAACTAGGAATCCTTCAGCAACATGACAAACACTAACATCATAGATGTAAACCATCAAAAACGACTGTTGATATTTTTTTTCTCACTCACAGTCAAAAGTTTCTGTGCAGTTTTACAGACATAACATGAAACACCCCCCTTTTAAATAGGCCAATAATAATATACATGGATCACGCATCTGTAACAAACATTACTAATACCACGAACATACACTGATAGTTCACTGTCTTACATAAAGGAAAGAAAAGAGAAGAAAGAAAAGTTACAGAAGGATTCTCATACAGAGCCACTCTCTCATTCGATCAGACTCGTCAAACAACAAAATGGATAAGAATGAGCGATGGTAGAAAGAAAAGGTGCATATAGATATCGGCTGTCCACTGACAGCTTACCTTATTAAGAAACATAAGAAAAAATTTAACATAAAGTGGTCGCATCGATACATTCATTTAGTTACATAAATGAATCGTCAGTAGCTCAAGGATTCGCTTTTAGGTAGAAATGAAAAAAATAGATAGATAGGTAAAAATTCGACTCATTGAGACAACTGACTACAGCCAGACTAGTGCGTGGACATGAACACATTACATACGTGCACCTTTACGTACAAAAATACAAACTTAATTACAAAATTGATACGAACCATCAATCAGAGAAACATTAATGAGAACGAATGTATGAGGTTAATAAGTTGATTCATTTTTTTCATATGGAGGTATTTCACTTTCCTTTGTATGTTGATGTGTTTGGTTTCCGTTCGCTATCATAAAAGTGCTAGCTACTCTTTAATGTGAAAATTAGCTTTAGCATGGATTGAAATATTAATTAATGTACATTTAATTATCATGGTTATATCAAAAATGAATATATTCATGTCCATGAATCACGAAAATTTAAATTAACAGGCATTACAAATTGATATACTTTCTATGAATACATAAATTATTTGTTAACATTGATTTAGTGTATATTTTCAAACATTTGGTAACAATATTAATGGAAATTGTTTTCTTTTGTTTCGATTTACAATAAAGCAAAAGTTCATTGTATTGCCTCCTAGATTGTAGTTTTGTAACTTCTATGTTTGGTTGTTTGTTATGATGTTTTATGTCATTTCTTCCTTTCCATATTATCCATTTCCTGGTACAGATTACATTATTTATCAGACGTCATTTTCCCCAAGATACCCAAAAGTTACATTTTCCTCCGTATTGAGTATTACGATGCCAAAGCCTGGAACAGTATACTTCATTATATTTTCTACATTTTTCAAAATAATTTTAGTGTAATCACATCTAAAGAATAAAGGTTGTGTATCTTCATTTTCAGTTTTGCAAAAAATGGCATTTTCCGTCAATGTTTCCAAATTTGATTATTTTCATTTCTGTATATAGTAGTTGATGTAAGCACTTCCATTGAAATTCCTTAATTTTTCTACCCGTTATTATGTTAAAACTATTTAACCAGACATCATTCTATTGGAGTTAATGACCATGGTTGTTAATAGGACGTTAAACAAAAACAAACCAAACAAAACAAACCAAAATTGGAGTTGATTTCCGTAAATGTGTTCCCATTTATTTTGAACTTTCGGTTCATTATTATCATTTAATACAACCTGAATTATCTGTAGTTTAATAATTGTAATATTTTTATAATAGCCCAAGTTTTACGCAGACTAAACAACCAGAAGTCTAAGAAATGTATTCGACGTAAATTAATAATGCAACGATGATTTATCCATTCAAAATATATGTCCCGTCTTCCAATAACACAGTGATTCAGTGATAATGTAGCGTGAGGACATAGCAAGGAAGGCTCTATTATCCTATCAATATCCTTAGTATATT
Organism: Pecten maximus; assembly: GCF_902652985.1. NCBI lineage: Eukaryota > Metazoa > Mollusca > Bivalvia > Pectinida > Pectinidae > Pecten > Pecten maximus. The sequence goes on from NC_047025.1 coordinate 37,624,281, forward strand.
AAACGGATATATAGTCCATTCCTACAAAATACCGTTCAAATTGGTTTAGTTTTTTTGTTTTTTTTTTTGCTGTTTTTTGTTGTTTTTTTTGAGATATTGAAAATGTCCATTGATAATTGACGGAGGATAGCGAACAAATGGAGCGATTGTAAAAGGTAATAGATTGACAAGTGATAAACATATTTAAAATGGAACTAAGTACAAGATTATATATATATATCTCAGTCATGTTTATGCTTATTAAAAACTGTGATCATGCAGTTTTATGATGGAAGAAGACTCCAATAAGTTGTAATAACTTTAGCCCAATCCTTTCTTTAAATCTATTTTGACAATTTAAAATTGTTAAGAGATTGGTTAATGTCGAACGAAACAGCTGATTCGCTCTTCTAACTCGCTAGGGACCACAATTGTTAAGACCCAGACGTAAAATAAACATGTGGCAAAACGAATATTATATACCTCAGGGGAAGTGCATTAATCTAAACGTTTTCACAGTTTGTACGTATTGGAATATGATTTAATATATGTAAGAAAAAGAGATCTGCACTTGCTAAATTTAATGTTTAAAAAATAACAAAAAACAAGACTTTGCCGCTAGGTCTTTCTGCCCTCTAAGGCTTCTACTGGCGGACTATATATATACATAAATTAAAACAGGAGAACACATGTGGGACTTCAACCGAAAAATATCCGTCAGATTTTAAGTGGCGACACATACATTATACTTAAAATTTTGATATTTTAATAAGATGTGTTAAAAATGAATAAATTAATATCCATTGATGAACAGATTATTTATTACAAATTGGCACTTTCATGCACAATGAAACATCTCTGAATAATAATTATCTTTATTATTACAAAGACACATGTATGCTGAAGACACTTTTCCTATATTTAAAAAAACATACTTAATGAATAAAAAAAAATAGATATGATTAATGAATTCAAATCGATTTGAAACATATAAATTTAAACAATTTACAAACAACAATGAGTTATAACATTACAAGATGACAGCTGCGGCTACTTCATGTGTAACAAACGTGTTTAATAATCAAAATATACAACAATAAAATAGCATACTGATTCGCTTAAACATTGTAATATGCTTCGTTTTACATGGTAAAATAATATTTCGAGTGCTACACAATGTACAGAACATTTTATGTTTGCTTTCAGGCTGGCCTTTTAATTCTTATTCCTTCTCGCATTTCTTCGTGACAATCGAGACACAAACATAACTGTATTGTTAATACATACTTGTATTAAAATGGATACCTATTGTAAGGCTTACAGACAAACTAATATGCAATAAAAGTGTTCACGACTTCAGGGTTTGTGGAACAAACTGATATGATAGTGATATTTGTTGTATTTTGTCTCGTCTGTATGAAACAAACTGATATGATAGTGATATTTGTTGTATTTTGTCTCGTCTGTATGGAACAAACTGATATGATAGTGATATTTGTTGTATTTTGTCTCGTCTGTATGGAACAAACTGATATGATAGTGATATTTGTTGTATTTTGTCTCGTCTGTATGGAACAAACTGATATGATAGTGATATTTGTTGTATTTTGTCTCGTCTGTATGGAACAAACTGATATGATAGTGATATTTGTTGTATTTTGTCTCGTCTGTATGAAACAAACTGATATGATAGTGATATTTGTTGTATTTTGTCTCGTCTGTATGAAACAAACTGATATGATAGTGATATTTGTTGTATTTTGTCTCGTCTGTATGAAACAAACTGATATGATAGTGATATTTGTTGTATTTTGTCTCGTCTGTATGAAACAAACTGATATGATGGTGATATTTGTTGTATTTTGTCTCGTCTGTATGAAACAAACTGATATGATGGTGATATTTGTTGTATTTTGTCTCGTCTGTATGAAACAAACTGATATGATAGTGATATTTGTTGTATTTTGTCTCGTCTGTATGAAACAAACTGATATGATAGTGATATTTGTTGTATTTTGTCTCGTCTGTATGAAACAAACTGATATGATAGTGATATTTGTTGTATTTTGTCTCGTCTGTATCACATAAAAAACGTTTATACTAAGATAATGTATTTGAATTTCATATCAGTATATCTAATACATTTAAGCTAACAACCCTGTCAATTCAATAAAGTCCTTAATAGATAAAACAGTGTAGGTGGAGCAAACCTCTAGGAATTCTAGGTCCAATATGACAAACCAATGCACAAGTAAATCTGCTTGAACAAATTAATATTAATATTGGCGACATAAAAATGATAAAAACAATGGACAGAGTGGAGGCGAGACCAAAACACATTATATCGATGACAATTTACAGATAGGGGGCGAGACCAAAACACATCATATCGATGACAATTTACAGACAGGGGGCGAGACCAAAACACATCATATCGATGACAATTTACAGACAGGGGGCGAGACCAAAACACATTATATCGATGACAATTTACAGATAGGGGGCGAGACCAAAACACATTACATGTATATCGATGGCAATTTACAGATAGGGGGCGAGACCAAAACACATTATATCGATGACAATTTACAGACAGGGGGCGAGACCAAAACACATAACATTATATCGATGACAATTTACAGACAGGGGGCGAGACCAAAACACATTATATCGATGACACTGTACAGACAGGGGGCGAGACCAAAACACATAACATTATATCGATGACAATTTACAGACAGGGGGCGAGACCAAAACACATTATATCGATGACACTGTACAGACAGGGGGCGAGACCAAAACACATTATATCGATGACACTGTACAGACAGGGGGCGAGACCAAAACACATTATATCGATGACACTATACAGACAGGGGGCGAGACCAAAACACATTTTTTGTGCAATTTCTAATTGCATTACTACCACTTTGTAAATGGACACAAATTAATCCGCCACTATTTATCACGGCTAGAAGTATAATTGAAACGTTGGACTGTATATAAGATTGCAATCAAAGGATACATTAGATATTTGGCAATAGTTTTTTTTCAAATCAGGGCGAGAGGGAGGGAGCGGAATTTATTTTCTATTTTTATTTTTTTCTCACGAATCTCCTGCATGGTAATTATGTCAAAATAATTTAATAAAAGTATACTGCATTATCCCTTGTTTCAGTGATGTATCACACAACAGTGAATCCCACTTATAAGCATGCTCTTTTTTCAAGAGAAAAATATAACAACCCAGATATACTTATGATAGTCTTTACAAAGCAATTTTGAACCCTATGGAATGGACATTAGACCCAGTTCAATCGTTAGACCTACTACTATGTGTAGAAAGAGATGAGGAAAACCAAACAAATACAAATCTATAAATAGCTGTGTAAACACTTAATATAGTAGGCCTAGAGGTCTCTAAAAATTCTCAATGTAAAAGTTTGATTATATTTTGAATTTAGTCATTTACAGAAATATTAAATTAGTTTGAAATAAAAAGAAATATAATAAAATAACACAGACAATGAAATATCATTTCCGGCTTATATGCCCTGATGTCGTTTTCTAAAAATAGCGATGTAACTTTAGATTCGTCATTAATTATGTACCGGTACTTTGGAGGTAAAGTTTTCGTTGTAAATCGAAAGTATTTCTCTTTTGTGACATTTCAATATATTACAAATACATCACAAAGGCTTAGACACACAGTGAAATGTTAAGACCGGAAAATATCATGTCGATTCCATTTTTCCACAGAAAAAAAAATTTGCGGCGGGGCCAGACAACGAAGCCGAGCGGGGATAACAATCTAGAAATTAATTCGTACAGTAACTTATTTTGAAAGTTTTTTCCCATCCGTGTTAAATGAAATGAATAGGCTCGCTCCTGAAATCAGTAATATTTACTCCACTAATCAATTTATAAAACTTTTAAATAACAATCACCATATTATATCCACTACAACTGATGTATTTAAATATTCTGGCCGGCGTGATATAAACATTATTCTATGCCAATTAAGAAACAACGTAAGTAATCTAAATTACGACCGTTTTAATGATCATCTAATTGAATCTCCAATGTGTCAATGCAATCAATCTGTTGAAACTATATCACATTATTTCTTTGAATGTAATTTATATCAAAATCCTCGTCTAGTACTTATACAACATTTAAATCATCCACATCATAATCATTTATGTACCAATGTCATTGTCAATGGATGTACTCTTTGTAATAATATTCAAAATTTTAGCATCTTGACACATGTCTCAAATTTCATCCTGCAATCAAAGAGATTTTGAAATCATGTCTGATGTATAATGCTCTAATATTTTTAATATTTCTTTTTAACCCCTGGTGACTCCAATTATACAGCAATATAATTAAATAGACATCTAAATACATATTTAGAATATGTAATATGAAATTGAGTGAACAATGTCTATTTATTCTTGATTACCAAATATACTTGATTAATGTAATAATGAACTCTGGGCAGTCTATTAACAATTTATCTTCTGTTAATCTATTTTATCTATAACCTTATTTGTTTGTGCTAATATGTAAGTGAGGTAATTCCTATAAAGGTCTTTTTGAAACAATCATTTTATTTTCAAGAGTTGGTGTAACTCTACTAACTTAATATGTTTCTATGGAATGAAATTGAATTTTGATCCTCTTCAGTGGATGGCTTGTGTGTTAAACATATGGACTTTATGGCCTGTATCTGTTGGGGGAAAAAACTCAATATCATCATATAGATACACCTACTTTACAAAATACACTATGTTTGAATATTCATTTAGTAAATAATAAAACAATTAGCTAAACTAAATATCCTAAGGGTTACTATTTAATGTTAAAATTAATAAATCCTTGTAATTATTAAGGAATTACCTCCCCTGATACCCTCACCAACCTTCCATATATGTATATAGGTCTGTGTTTGTTTACCATCTATTAATTATAAGGAAAGGACTAAGATAGGCTATGCCTGATGTCCAATCCTATTGACTTAACATCATGTCAATAAAATATGTTGAAATTGAAATTGAAATAGAAATTAATTTTAAATGGCCTTAGACGGTACAGCGACTTCTCACGAAAATTAGCTTACTGTAAAACAAATAACGAAGGTCTGGGGTTATTATTTCTTGTTTGTATGTGAATTATTGTATAATATTAGTCTTTGCTACAGAATTGCACTTTGTGACATTTTACCTTGAAATACTATTGAAATGATATTATTCAATACATATATTATTGTTCTTTCTTTTTCATATCAACCTGTTTTCATTTTCAATTAATGTGCACTGCTGTTTACATTTAAGAGTATGCTGTATCGAGAAGCGCTGATTTGATACTTTACATCAATGTTTACTAGTCTATATTGTAGAGATCTTTTAAGAATATAACGCGAGGAAATATAATTTAGTTTACTATTGTGTACTGCTTTGTGTTGTTTACATGAACAATTACTATGAATTTTAATTATTTTTTATTCAATTGCCTGCACCTTACTTTGTTGTCACAAACAGTAATACAAATATAGGAAACTGAAGTACAAATGTTGAAAAAGAGGTTTTGATAAAACACTGCGATATACCGTATTAACTCTTCGATAAAACAATGGTAAATCTAAATTCATGGTTATATATACCGTATTAACTCTTCGATAAAACAATGGTAAATCTAAATTCATGGTTATATATACCGTATTAACTCTTCGATAAAACAATGGTAAATCTAAATTCATGGTTATATATACCGTATTAACCCTTCTATAAAACAATTGGAAATCTAAATTCTTGGCTAGATTACCGTATTAACTCTTCCATAAAACAATGGAAAATCTAAATTCATTGTTAGATATACCGTGTCAACTCTTCGATAAAACACCGGGGAATCTGAATTCATGGTTAGATATACCATATGGACCCTTCGATAACACACTGGGAAATCATAATTAGTGGTTAGATATACCGCTACCCTTTGACAAAACAATTGAAAATATAAATTCATGGCTTAGATACATCGTATTAACCCTTCGATAAAACACTAAGAAATCCTAATTCATGGTTAGATATACCAAATTCTACCACAATAGGTGGGTGTTATTCAACTCCCATGGCATGCAATAATCATTACAACTCTTGAAAAAAAACATTCAGTTTATACCACACGTGGAAGAAACTTTAAATGCGTCGATTGGTTGACACGGTGATTTTGACCCGGACTATTTTTTAATCACGTGGTTCAATAAAATATGATTGGATAACACTTGAAGGCCGCGATGTCCTGGAAATGATAACGCACAAGAAGTAGTTCGCAGTTGTTTCGTTATAGTCTTGAAAATATATAAAGATTTTTATCAATTTATTGCTTTGAAAGAATAAAGCTATTTTTATTTTGTTATTTTTTAATGAATTGTAATATTTCCCTACATTTCCGAAATCGTCAGCTTTGCATATTAATAAGCGGCATCTTAAATTATGTCATATCCTTACACCACACCTGATATTGTGTAAAGAACACTCGTTGACACAAAACAGGTCAATTCATCCTCATAATAGTTTTTAATATTGTGGTAGAAACAGGTCACACAAACACGTGGTTGTTGTATATGGTATTTCTTTCACTCGTGTTAGTTAATTTTCAAAAGTCACAAAAACACCCGCTAAAGCTCGTATTTTAGTAACTTTTGAAAAATAACTTACTCGAGAGAAAGAAATACTATATGCAACAACCACTTGTTGTGTAACCTCTATTTAAGCCCATCGATAAAACACTGGGAAATCTGAATTCATAGTAAGAAATACCGTATTAACCCTTCGATAAGACAATGGGAAAACTAAATTCATAGTTAGATATACCCCCACTTCAACAAAACCAAACGTTCCTTTTCCTATTTACTTGATTATAATATATCTTGTGCAAATCAATATATGTATGCTATAACTCAACAACGGCCAATGCAAACCACTGGCAATTCTAAAAACGTTTATTTGTATCATTTAATTAGCTCTGTATTTATTTATTCATTTACTTTTCAATTCGTGTCATTTGTAAAATGTGTAAAACAGATGTTATTTTAGCAATCCCACGTATAAATGTTAGAACATTTCCGTATTTTGTTGTCCATGATGATATTTATGTAATATGCTATATACAGTAACCATTAGAGATAAGAACAGTCCCTCTCATAAAGTAAGATTACTAAAACTCTTTATCTGTTTTCATTTATATATGACGTGATGTTGCAAGCTGAACTATAGTCCATTCAATTGAATATGTCTGCATGTTTAAGAATTGTGGTGTTGCTCAGTTTCTATAGACTCGTACAAGTCCAGTACAATACTAGTAAATTACCCCAATGATATCGTTTGATAACGAAGTAATACTTAGTGAAAATCACAACAAAAACGGAACAAATAATAACGCTACCTTTGTGACGTGGCGATAACTGGAAATCTTCAGAAGGCCGAATGTGTTTATGTCTTATATACGTTGTCCATTAGGATTTCAATTAAGCACAATATATTCCCATTAATATCTGTGTTCATCCTTGACGACTTACTGGCAAATATAAAGGCCGTACGCTGAAAGGATAGCGATCCAATTATATACAACACAGAACTTCTGAGATGAATACAGCCTGACCCAAGACTCTCTCGGTACGCCTGCACTAGGATTTCTCAAGGTCATATGATTACGAAGGGGTTTTACGACTATATATAACAGAAATATGTAGGTCATATAGCGAGAGAAAAAAACTCAGATCAAGACCAGGTCATTCGCGTGCGTCGAACTGATTAATGTGAACCTAAAAATGGGTCAGACCTTTAATAGAAATGATTAACCCTTTAGTGCTGGAATAACCTGTTCATGTTCGCACGTCGTGATATCCTACAAAGTAATCTCCAAAATGATTTTACAAGGAAACAAAATATGTTAAAATGTGTATATGTGTGATATTATAGCATGATGTTGGTGTGTTATTTTGTATAATAAGCATGATGTTTATATGTGATATTTTGTGTGATGTTTATGTGTGATGTTTATATGTGATGTTTATGTATGATGTATATATGTGATGTTTATGTGTGTGATATGTATATATGTGTGGTGTCCATGTGGGATGTTTCTGTTTGAAGCGTGATTGAAACCAATCGATTGTTCTGTTAACATTTAGCTCTCTGGACGGAGTCTAGGAGAGCTTACGCAGTCATTCTCATGTGTTTGCCGGAAGAAGAAGTATTTTTTGTGGACAGAGGATATCAGAAACAGTGGGACTGTCAGAATGGATTTCAAGACACATGATTGGGCTCGACACGAACTAGATTTGACAAGAAATTTGAGTTTTAAATGATTTACGGTGTCATTTTGGACATACTCGCTGTCACAAGGGCATGCCGAACGTTATTCTGAGGAGTTATGAGGCACAGTTCCTATATCAACCCACTGTAATGTGTATATAGTAATGTGCTGCAACACACGTATCCCTGTGCCGCTGCAAAAAAAAAAATTGCTGCTATGCGTGTTACTTTATACACATTATGTCGTCTGCTACAGTGTACAGAGTGACGTATACGTCCCTGGCAAATTTGTTATTAAAAACTTAATTTCTTGAAAGCAAGGACTTTCCTGCATTGTTAATTTCCGTGTGACGCCCTTTTTTTGGAATTATGTAACTAAATAAAATCAAATTAAAATAATAAATTATGAATTATGATTATACACAACTGAAACCTTGACCCACTTTCAAGGTCACTGGGGTCAAATGTCTTAAAAATCTTTCAAACATTTTCTTCTCACTAACCAAAAGGCCCAGGGCACTTATATTTGGCTTGTAGCATGTTTGGATGAAGGACTAAAAAGTTTGTTCAAATGTATGACCTTGACCCAATTTCAAGGTCACAGGGGTCAAATGTCTTAAAATCTTTGAGCAACTTCTCTCTAACCAAAAGGCCCAGGGCACTAATATTTGGATCTTGGTCCCCAGGGGTCTGAGGGGCGGGGCCCATAGGGGAAACATATAGCAAACTCTTTAAGATCCTTCTGCTACATGAATGAAAGGATTTGGTCTGAAGCATCCTAGTTTCAACGGGAATAAATTTTGTATAAACCGTGAGTCTTGGCCCCCAGGGGCTTGAGGGGCATGACTCAATATGCTTACTTGATGTAAACATAAAATGCATGAAATAATTAGGTGAGCAATACCGGCCCTCTAGGTCTCTTGTTTATGGATGCAGAGAATGGTCAAATACCATGACGTGCCAAAAGTCTTTCAATTGTTCTTCCTTTGCTATATATTCTTTGTATTTCCACATTTTTTCAATGAAATTTTATGACATTGTTTATGAACGGATTTTGACAATATTTCGTCATGTTATGAAGAAATGTCCATAGTTTCTTCTCATAATATTTATTTATTTTTCCGTTGAGTATTTAAGTAGCAATACAGGATTGTCTACATTGATAATTTCCGTGTGACGCCATTTCTCTTAATGACGTTACTAAAATAACGTCAAAATGGCGTTCAAAAAATTAGGTATTGTAAAAAAATATCATTTCTCTAGTCATATACATCGGAAAACAGTAAAAATATTATGAGATGAAACAGGAAACAATTCTCTATAAGAGTACAAAATTTCATTTAAAACGATCAATACACATAGTCAGGAAAATTCATTGAAAAAGTTGAAAATACAAAGAATATACATGTATAGCAAAATTTTTAAAAAAAATGAAAGACTAAATTTGGCACGTAACTGTATATACAAACAAGCTGGATTTCAAATCAACGTCCAGAGAGCCACGAGGCCATTGGCCTCTTGTTTAATAACGTACTAGTCTGGCTACAGTTGTACAAGCAAAACTTACCTCGTAAGTGCAGAAAACGCTGAAACAAGGCAATGTTTTTGTTGATATACAGATATTCTCTCATATAATATGTTCAATGGCAAACCATTCAAAATCCTCTACATAATATGAAATTATAACACCTCTACATAATATAATATTATAACACCTCTAAATAATATTATACAATTATTGCCCTTGTTCCGGGTTGACATGAATATTTGACCACCCGAGAGGTGTCATGTCACCCGAGGGCGTAGCCCGAGGGTGACATGACACCTCAAGGGTGGGCAAATATTCATGTCAACTCGGAACAAGGGCAGTAATTGTTTTATTATACCGAAAAAAACATAAGTGAATCAATTTTGGTATCAATAAGTTTATTTATTACTATCAACAGTTTTTAAGAATATTTATTTCATTGATTCATCAACTAACGTTAGATCTATTCATAAAATTCTCCCAGTCGAACGTTCATTGTATGGACGTCGAAGTTTTCAAAATCCTTTGGTCTACCTGTTGCAGATAGGAAATGTATAAAGGAATCTACGGCCCCATTGATGACCCTTTTGGTGTTTTTAGAATCCTTTTCTTGCAATAATTTCGCCATTTCCTCCTCTGTTGGCAGAAGATAGCGTCCGCCGGCAGCCATTGTTGTTATCAAGCAGAATACTCGGAACTCCTCTGATTCGACTACTTTTGAAGACGTTACGGAAGAGAGTTCCGAGTTGGGGCTCACGAGAGGGTGACATGACGATTTTGGAGGGCTCACGAGAGGGTGACATTATGATATTCAGAGGGTGACATGATGTTTCGAAAGCGACAGCAAGTAAATAATGAATTATTTGGAAAGTTGTGGTTGACATAACGAATGTTTTTAATCACGTGACATGGTTTTCACTAATCAGAAGCTGTGATACAAGTCTGAGGTATAATAAAATATTATAACACCTCTACATAATATAATATTCTAACACCTCTACATAATATAATATTATACCATCTCTACATAATATAATATTATAACACCTCTACATAATATAATATTATAACACCTCTACATAATATAATATTATAACACTTCTCCATAATATAATATTATAACACTTCTACATAACATAATATTATAACACCTCTACATAATATATAATATTATAACTATGGCAAACACATCGTGTGACATAGGGATAGACCATCTAATATCCTTCTCTAAAGGGAAATGCCCCCATGGTGACCCTAATATATACATCCCTGTGTTACGTGCACCCATGGTGACCCTCATACTATCACACCCGTGGTACATTCCACTATGGTGACCCTCATATTATCATACCAGTGATACACGCCCCCGTGGTGACCCTCATATTATCACCCCATGATGTTTCCCCCCATGGTGACTCTCATATCATCATTTAAAATGCCACAAAACAAAAGTGCTCTGAATAAGAAAATACCACCAAGCTACCGTGTAACTGTTGTAGACAGTCTCTTGGAGAATTAAAAAGCATACATCAACTTATTGAAGCCCTTCCTTCAACAGATGCGTATCGATAATGTAACATATGTCGTTACATTATACAGCCCAAATAAAGAAAGGACTTAAGGAGGAGACAAACAGAATAATTTCAAGTTTTATATAATAATGTCATACACATTCATACACAACTGTCTGGCACTAGTTATCTAATCAGAGTTCACGGGGAAGACTCCAGAATAATGTCATACACATTCATACACAACTGTCTGGCACTAGTTATCTAATAAGAGTTCACGGGGAAGACTCCAGAATAATGTCACACACATTCATACACAACTGTCTGGCACTAGTTATCTAATCAGAGTTCACGGGGAAGACTCCAGAACAATGTCATACACATTCATACACAACTGTCTGGCACTAGTTATCTAATCAAAGTTCGCCAGAGTAAGATAACTCATGAATATTGACGAGAGAAACGTGTAGCACATGAATTGTATGGTGTGTAAGCAGGTATTGTGGTGTACAGGTGAGATAGATCATTCTAGCCTACCACATCAGAGTGCACGGTCACATTTTTTAATTATTAAAAAGTAGTAAGTCCGGATGGATGTAGTTAAACTTTATATACTGTATTTAAGATGTTTGTTTGATAGATAGCATTGATGTAACGTAATATGTTTTCCCAGATTTTTTTTTCCTAATTAACTTTTCTCTCTGGGTTTTAACCCTGGACGATTTTTAATGTTTTTGAAAGTGTTGGGTTATGATAGGAAGGATAGACCAGTATGCATAATGACTGATGTATTATACGTATGTTTAGAATTATTGATTAAATGCTGCTCCATCGGTATGTTGTGTAACCCTTAGGGTATACAAACAATATAAATACAAAGGCTAGCAGAGGGTAGTGAGACAGAGATCAGATTGAGACTTGACGCACGACCAATCAGACCGACCGATAGGACAGACAGTAAAGGGCGGATTCAGCAATAAACCATCAACCAACTACATTGTAATTTGAGCATTACAAGTGATTTTGTTATACTTGTCCTTTTTGTTGCCGGTGACTAGGATTTTGCCAAAAGAGACACAACGCGGGTACGAGGTATGCTATCGGCCATAAGTAGCTCTCAAAATGACGAATATCGATTCATTACCATCGTATAAAGAACTTAATCAACAGATGACTAGGATATTTTCTACGATAGGAATTGGAGGGATTATACAGATAATTAAACCTTTTTCTGAGGAACTTTCATTACTTAACGTAGGGATTAGAGACAAAGAGATATAAATGAATTACCTAGATCCTGATAGTGACAAAATCAATCTGGTAGCTTTTCCAGAAACGATCTGTTATTGATTTCATGCAGAGAAACAAATGGGGAACAAAAGGAGGGAGGTGTATGTATAAGAGAAAGGAACAAAGGGGGAAAATAACTTAACAAAGCTAGCATGTAGGGGACTAGAAGTAAACGTTAGCAGACATTCTATCATACAACTAGCAGGCAACACTAATTCACGTAGCGTTAAAATTTCAAAATCAGAAATTAAGAGCTTTAATAGATTCCGGGATGAAATAAACAGAATAGTTTAGTGTTAACAATATTTCATTGTAATGATATACTACATGTATTAGTCACAAGTATGCAAGAGCATTTGGTTACAAGTTAAACGTTTATGTAATATCATATCCTTATCAGTGATGAACATAGATATAAAGTAGAGTGATCATGGTTATGCAAATTAAGGAATGCTGATGTTTAAACAACCATGTTACTGTTTAAGTACTGATCCTGTTTTCCACAATTACATACAAATTAAGTATACAACAATAATGATATACTGTTATACGATATGCCATGTATACAGATTAGGTATAGAAGAGGGTAGATGCATATCATATTATAATAATTCACAAGTATAAGAAGCTAACAGACAAGTTTATAAAAACATAAGAAGCAAACCAAAACTCATAAAACGACGGTCAATTTTAAACGCATATTCATTTTAATTCTCGTATCATAAGATAATGCATAGAAAGAAAACATATTTACCAATTAATACATACCATTGATGTAGTAGTCGATACACAGAACTATTTTAAAATATTACATTTACATATTTATTACATTTTTACCAGTGAAATATCAAAAATTATTCATTCTATAAAAGTGATATTTTTCACTAGTCATATTTTTCACTAACAGTGTCTTCAGTAATACCAAATATATTTCACTCGTGTGGCTTATATTTTGATAGTTTTCACTCGTGCTGCGCACTCGTGAAAAATATCAAAATATTAGCCCCACTCGTGAAATATATTTGGTATTACTGAAGACACTGTTAGATATCCTCTATGTATTAATGAGGACAAATATTGTTGTTTATCACTCTTATGAAAGTACACATTTTCATTAGTGTTTTAACGATTTATTCATCAGTTCATTAAACTTAATTTTGGTCTTAACCGATAATAGTTGGGTATTCAAGTAAATATGAAAATCGTCGCCAATTTGTTGACTTTTACAATATGGACTCGATATTATGCTATCTGCCAGTTTAACAATAAATTTATGAGTGATTGTACGAAATTACCAAAACATGACTCTATCTTTATCACTTAAGGTTTCTACAACAACTTTCAAAGGTGACAGTGATCCGTAAAATGATATACAATGTAATATATGACTTTTGATTAATTGTGTATACAATTTCTGTAAGTACTGGCCATACATTCCTTTCTTAATGACATATTAAAGCTATACAGGATTATATCATTATATGTCAGTAGAATATTGCAGACCCCGTGAATAACTCATCTCAAATTTAATAAAACTATTTTTTTACAAAACATATGTATGATATACGTTATTGATTATTTAGCATTATATCCGCCAATTGCAAGGTAGAAGTATGGTAATGAAAACGTTGATTGAAACATTATCCTTAAGACAATATTGATTCAATAAAACATAGTGTAAGATTGTACTGTGACAGGCTGCCTACAGGTAAACGATTTTGACAGTGGAAATGTAGTGACTGGTACATGCATAGTTCATTAATACTTTGCAAATTTAAAAGCTGGATAGCCTTGGAAACTGAAGCATTTTCCAATAATATTGTTTTATATTTTTAACTCTAAGATTCTGAAATTTGTTACCAGTTAGTTAAAAGTGAAATTCATCTTCCGTATCAAGGGAATTACATTGTTTAAAAATTCTTGCAACTCTCTCGGAATATTTCAGTATCTTCCTGTCTTAATTTCCAGTGATAAGCCAAAATACGTAAATTAGTGAGACATAGTCTATATTTGACAGTAACATTGTAGAGAAAGTTTAAGTTCAGAGTAGGCCAATGTGACATGCCAAGAGGGCAGAAGGGTATATAATAACTTCCGTGTAACTACTAGGTATTTTATCTAAATAACCTCTAAATAACCTCTAAAATGTTCACAGTATCAAAAACGGTAAAATATAAGTAATGTCATTTAATATCTTTTTTAAATGTTATACTCGAGAACGATGTTGTGAGTCAGTACTCCAAATGACATGTTGATTTTTTGTTATCCCACTAACCTTGGTGCCAGGTATAGAATTATATTTCCAATTGTTTGTACTATCATTAAAACAATGTTCATGCAAAGAGCATAATTACTGATACTGAAGGCTCCATGCCGCCTTACAAAATTTTACTAAAATAGAACATCATGAAAAATATATAAGGAATTAAACAAATACCAATGACTCAACTGATCTAATAATCATATTGGACTAATACTACTGATACTTGTTTAACGTTATGGGGTATGATAAACATATGGCTTAGGTCTATTAGGCATTGGGGCAGATAAACTTATAATCATTTATAAAATATATATGTTCGGAAGATTATGTAGTGATCGATTAGCCAGGAGAGAGTGAAAAGGTCAGGTAACAAACAACCCACTTGAAATGGTACCACTCACGAACAAAGATGACAATCCTGATAATCCATGTCGTACAACACCAATGGTTGCCGAAGACAAACAGCTTGCTGGGAAACAAACACTCCATAACATAATACAACAACAACAACGGCAGGAAATACGAAGAGCGTACTGTACTTCAGGACATTACCACAGTGATCCTATACCAACTGTAACGAGAGAAACCGGAAATTGACTCCAAGTTTAAGAAGACATCTGGGGACCCATTTTCAACATAACAAAAATAAAAAAAGAATACAATAAAAAGACAGTGTCCATATCAATGCTTTGCTGAAAAATGTGTTGAATCAATATTGAGAGTAGTTTAAATGAAAGGATGAGCAACCAGACTTACTTTTTGATTGATTGATGAACTGTGAACTGTATTTATAATGGAAGTGGTTTAAGGTCCAAGCCTTGCTTCCTATGTTTCTTTAAGGAACACAGTGTTGTGTGTGTAATAAGGGTTTATTTATAAAAACGGACAGAAAATCGAGTCTTAACCCTTTTTAAACAGCCGGAATAACTATGTACAGTGAAACGGACAATCGGGATGGAATCCAACCTAAGGACGATATTCTGGGATCCATTTTCGGTGGAAGACAATGAATGATTGTTGTTTTCCGAAAACAAAAGCCTTGTAGAACTGTGCATAAACTGCTGTGAAGAAAGTGCGCGTGTAGGAATTCCATGATGCAGACACCAGGGGTGGCACCCAATATAAGGAAAGAATTCCGGGACCCACATTCTGCGGAAGACAAGAAATTTACGGTTTTCTGTAGAATTACCAAAGCAATGATAAACTGTGTCATTGCTGCTCCGACGCCAGTGATGCCGGAAGTGCACTTCCCCAATGACGAGCGTTTATGATGACAATTGCAATTCATCAGTATATCTATCATTATTTTTCGTGTTTAACTTTTATCAGAGGAACTTTATTATGTGTACTCGTAATGTCAGACGTGACATAATACTTGTGTAAATACGTATATGATAATCAATAATTTAACCACGTAGATTATGTTATGAAAGTGTTACCGATAAATAATATTTCAATTAATTTGTAAATAGCAAATGTGTTAAAAAATAAGATGTCGTGTGGAAACTTCGGTTTTATAGTACATTATTGAATGAACTCGTAAATGTGAGGCATGCTATGAACTTATTGATAAATAACTGATATAATGATTCTAACCGTATGGATTATATTACGGAAATGTGACTCATTCATTAATCAATAATTAATTTTTCTTTGTTTTCATGGTAAATACTCAAATGTGATTGGTCGAAAAATTCTTTTCATTCTTCTATGAAAGAAATTCCGAGAATGGCGCGAAAAATATGACGTCACAATACGACAATTGACGTTGCGTATTGATTTGAGAAAAAGAATCCCATTTAAAACCAGTAAAATTGTACATAAAACATGTTTTAAATTAGAAAATCATTTTCAAAAATTAATTATAAGCGTTGATGTCAATTAGTTTTTAGTTTCATCGGGGTATGAAACAAATTTTGTTTGCAAACTTCTGTAAGAATCCGCTACGCGGATTCATACAGTTTGCAAACACAATTTGTTGAACATTCACCAGACTTGCCGAGACATTTCACTGATACATAGGGGTGTTCGGGGATGTTCGTAAAGAGATGTAAGAAGGAATATGATGCAGAATTGATACTTATCTATAGAATTGAGTGAGGACACGGGCGATGGGTATTTAGAAAACAGGTTGGTGGAATGTTTATAATTTAATTGAAGAACTTTGATTAATCAAATTTCTTGTCGAAATATGAGACGAATGTTGCAAAATAACTTGTGGATTTAAATAAATTCAAGGTTTCTAAATAAATTCGAAGGATTTAATTATTCCACAGGATAACACTAAAGAATGAAAACTTAACAAACATCTCCTGGGTATAATTAGTCCGTAGGTATGACGCTAAGGCACATATGTGTGATGACTCAGGAAATCAATTAGTATGGGACATATATGTCAGGCATAAGGAGACCGGAAGGGTTGTCACTGAAACCTAGATACGTCAAAATAATAGCCACTGAAACCTAGATACGTCAAAATAATAGCCACTGAAACCTGGATACGTAAAAATAAAAGCCACTGAAACCTAGATACGTCAAAATAATAGCCACTGAAACCTAGATACGTCAAAATAATAGCCACTGAAACCTAGATACGTCAAAATAATAGCCACTGAAACCTAGATACGTCAAAATAAAAGCCACTGAAACCTAGATGCTTCAAAATGATAGCCACTGAACCGCAGGAACATGCAGTTAGCCTGGTAGTTACAAGGCCAACAGGGGATGGGTGTGACATGTTCATCAATTATCAACTACTTATCCCTTATACAAACTATCTAAATACAACGACTAGCAGAGGTTGGGGAGACAGAGATCAGATTGAGACTTGATGCACGACCAATCAGACCGACCGATAGGACAGACAGCAAACTAACCTTCTAGGAATGATTCAGCAATAAACCACCAACCATCTTTTGAGCCTTACAAGTGATCGTATTACATATCTATGGCGGATTCGTTTTCTGGCCATTAAAAAAAAGATATCAAATTTTCTATCTCCTGTCCTGTAAACATGTTCTTTTTCTGTTTTTGTGGTTCAGACAATCTCCGCTAATTCCGTCTGAGAAAAGGCATGTTAGAGAATAGTTTTCCACTGAAATGCTCGTGATTAGCTCGTGTAGAAATGTTTAATATGGAATCATCAAATACCTTGTTATAATCCCGTCATAAGCCCGTATACTTCCTAACTAGTGTCTTAATTTACTGCTTTAGAGAAGTTTATATACTATACCCGGAAGTGGTTAGCTGTGTTTACCTTACATGCTGCCGACCTGATCTTTGTTCATCAACACCAATTTTTGGAATGAACTCTATCCAACCCTGGGGAATTCCCCATTAAAAAATGTATATGGCACAATGCCGTCACGTTGACATGGTCGTACATGGATGCATATAACTTTAAAAGATAGCAAACATACCAAGAGAAAAATAATTGCCATGGTTTAGTTTTTTGGCTTTGTCAAAAACTGTTACCATTTAAGGACGGCCTTTCCTGTTTACTAGCTACATGCGTACTGTATGTTTGTGTTTGTGTGTCGGGGGGGGGGGGGGGGTGTTAATGGAAGGCTGTGGTATGTTGTGTGTACAAGCTTGTGTCGGGGGGGGGGTGGTTAATGGAAGGCTGTGGTATGTTGTGTGTGCAGGCTTGCGTGTGTGCTTGGGAGGGGGGGGGGGGGGGGGGGGTAATGGGAGGCTGTGGTTTGTCTCCTTGTGGTAGCGCGAAACTGACGCCGACTGCAATCTCCCAGCAGGACACATCCGGTCACATTAAAATGACGAACGGACGAACCAATTGTTCAACTACTGACGTGGTACTGAAGTCGAGACTATAAGGTCATGTTTGTCGCTGCCAGGGAAAAGATTCCAAAGCTCTCCTGACATGGTTAAATTAAACACCAAAAGTCAGTGTCAGTGACATTAGGAAGAAATATGTTGTGAAGAAAAAGGATAAGATCCCAAATTTAGTCACCTCTTCTGAAACATACAAAGGGGCATATATATGATTCTTTTCACCACCTTGGGAGTGAGACATGCCACTTGTTTGTCAACTGATCTGAAGAACTACCCTCCTGTTGTGAATCATTTGGTTCGCCTCAAAGAGGGTTAACAGATTATGTTAAAAAGACGTTTTTTTTCTGGTGTAAACTATAATAGGAAATGATTCAGCATGCAATACGGACAGAAGTTATGAAATTCTTAACATTTACCCGAAATCAATCTGTACACCACTATACAGTCGAAGGGAAATAACCGCTACTTCATGTGTATGGTATACATCATTCTATTTTTCAATCTTTTTTTATAGTTTTTTTTTGTAACCCTTCTCTTGTCTCGTACAACTGGTGAAGTGATTTCCAACAAAGACACACTGTATTACGTTATTGATAACATGGCAGATGGTTACAAGATAATACGTAGGACATGTTATGATTCAAATCATTTCACCATAAGGTAGAATAAGAAAACAGCACTCGTATTCACCAAGACACTTGGTTTGTCCGGCACTCCAGTATCCTTCCCCAGTCATACTTACCAAACCAAGACTACTTCACATAAAACATGGGTGATTTGGTCTCCAGTTATCTACCACAGTCATATCAAAAGGATTACTTCCCAGAAAACATGGGTGATTTGGTCTCCAGTTCCCTTCCAAAGTCATATTAATAGGATTACTTCCCAGAAAACATGGGTGATTTGGTCTCCAGTATCCTTCCACAGTCATACTTACCAAACCAAGATTACTTCCCAGAAAACATGGGTGATTAGGTATACAGTTCCCTACCACAGGTACACGTACCAAACCAAGCTTCTGACTAAGACAACATGGGTGATTACAGTCCACTATAGGGGCCTTCTGGTTTAACCCAAACAAAAGCATTATTCAGACAAGGAAATATCTTTTGGTGACGACATGATTACTGACCAGGGAGAGTTGACACAAAACTTTCCTTCCAGACAATAATAAAAGTCTATGGTATAGTAAATGTTCATTGAAATTCTTTAGTAGTAAAATCCGCGTCTGACTCCAAACTCCAAAAGATGTTGGTTTCAGTAAATATTGGTTCACAGAATCATTGGAACAAAAGACATCTTAATAATAAAACAATAAAAATGTCGAGCTCTCCATTCTAATAAATATTCAATTATTTTGGGAGAGTCACATTAATGTACCTTAAAGGATATATTGGATGATATATCGTCTAAGATTGAGGAAGGGTGTAATAATGATTGATGCTAGTGTAACCTTTCTAACCTATATCAACATTAACCTTCTTAATAATAATTGATTACTGAATCAATGATGCCCTGTGCTGCAGGTAGACGTAAATATTGTATCTGCTAACCTCAAGTAGGGCGTAATAGGTAATTATTGTACCTCCTGCCCCCAGGTAGGGCGTAAGAATTGTACCTTCTACCCCTAGATAGGACGTAAAATTTGTACCTGCTGCCTACATTGCATGATCTTAAATGAGACCAAATTTGAGATCTTACCTTTTCTCACCATTCTAAACTTCTGTTTTCTTATTTATGTTTTCTTTTGACACTGTCACGTTTTTAGTCGAGTGTTAGCTCCTGTGAGTACGCCCATTGTCAGTATAATTTGATCGGGTGGGGTGTCCTGCTGGGTGTCTTCGACAGTATACTTCAGTGAGGTAGCACTATAAATTCGGCAGTGCTAGTTACGTAATAACACAAGAAAAAACACCTAAATACCACAGCTTCCCAAAACACGCATACAACCAGTCGCACACTTCAAAAGTGGCAGGATGTATTTTCCTTATTTGTTTGGTCCTATAGGAAGCTAAAATGAAGAACCTACCATTCAAAGCGTTTGCAATTTGTTTGAGGTTTGGCCTATTTTTCAGTAAATAGACTGGGCCAAAAGCAAAAACTTAAGAATGTATTAGTTACTACTTCTTGTTCTAAAAGGAATTTTAGACAAATAAAAAAACCTGCCATAATACTGGCTTGACAAAAAATAGATACATCAAAGTTCACTTTCACCTTCAGAATACATTTTCTAAGCTTTTTTCTTATCATGTGGGAAGAGCGCAGAAAAAAGGGTGAAAGGGTGAATGGGAATATATGTTTTGTTCTACAAAACTCCTTTTTACACGAAGTAATTTTTCATAATAAAAAAGAAAACACTTGTTTAATTGAAAACAATCCTCACTGTCCCTAATGTCACAGTAAATGATATTGTACATGTAGGTATTCTAGCCAGCTCTAAGTATTCTTATATACACAAAGACAAGATTTTAGAAACTTTTTTAACACCGTCCAAAGATCAATGGATGACCACTTTTGATGTCCTGTTGCATGCATTTGAAGAGGTAACTACAGGCATCTTAATATTTCTTCCCCACCAACATTTTGAGTCCCCATGTGGAAGATCATAGAGCCTTTGCTTGTACTTCAATTGGCAACGAACCGTTATGTTGAGCACTAGGGTAACTATTTCCAAGATCAAGGTCTCTAGAGTAGGTACGATGAAGTTCAACGTAACTAGTATATATACTATCAAGGTCAAGGTCTTTAGAGTAGATACTGTGAATGTCAACGTAGCTAGGGCATATAATGTCAAGGTCAAGGTCTCTAGAGTCGGTACTGCGAAGTCGGCATAACTTTTGTAAATATTTTCAAAGTCAAGGTCTCTGTTACACAAGTACATGACGTTATGCGCAATGTTGGTGACACCATCCGTTACTTAATATGACGTCGTTTTGTCATAGTTTACGCGACTTTGCTTTAAGATGTTGCAACCTATGCTGAGGATTATAATGTTTTGTTGATACCAAGAAGTATCCCTATCGGCCACAGAACAACATGTAAGCTCTGATGTTTTTTAAAATATTTTTATTGAACGCAAAATAAATGGACTGACAGTCATTCTGTAAAATGTTAAAGTCTCATTTGGGTCATTAATAACGTAGTAAAAACGGTATGTATACTAACATCTAAGTACTATAGGAAGCTTATAAAATTATTGCTTGGCTTTTGGTTGAAATTATCATAAAAACGATTATATTAGTAAGTTGATAATTCTTCTTTATTTATCCATTCATTCATCCATTCATTCATTTTTATCTTTATTCCTTCAAATTTGATGAGTTACAAATGACATCAATAATGTGTTACAAAGATAAATACACAACGACAAAAATAATCAAAGTACTGGAAGTACTGTAAACGAACATTATTGTTTAACCCAAAATCAGTAATCTTCTAAGTTTAAAGTTGATAAATTTACTGATATCGGTTTAGGAATTAATTGCAAATAATCTGAAATGTTTGCAGCTGTTCTGATATGATTGTACACATGCATGTTTCTGTAAGGTCCTAATTGAAATTGGAAGTTTGTTGATCTAAGATAGATCTAAGATGGATGAAAATAAAATATGTCTTCTTTCTTTCGGGAATTTAAGGCATCATCAGTTATAATACAGCCAGGACTCTGTGACCTTATTGATGCCGACTTCTAATATGCACTAAATTTAGGCTAGTTCCATCGTTAGTTTGGCATATTTCAACTAAATATGATGAAACACACATAAAGAATTACTGAAAACCAAAGCCAGAGCTGCTAATCAAGGCCCGGATTAGGAATGTATCCTATTGAAACTGTACTAAAGCATGTATGGTACTTCAAAACAACAAGAGATCCCAGAGGGATCTTGGCGCCCACCATTGAATGATCTTCATAGGTTCCATGTCAGATTGATCTTTTCTCTACTTTTCCCTTCATTTTACTAATCTGTGCAAATTGAGACATCCCTCCAGTACTTTTCAAACAAGGGAATCCTAGCTATATAAGATATTTGAGATTTAACAATAATGGCTGTTTGTTTGCCAGGTTGTTTTCAGGACAGACTGGTCCAAAAATGCAATACAAGGGACCAAGGGGAACCTACTTATGAAATTTGAGAAAGATCCATTCAGTACTTTGAGAAATAGAGATAACAAACTTCAATTGTCAAAATCAAAGATGGCGGTCTGTCGGCCATATTGTTTTCCAATTGATCTAAAAATGCAATTAGCATAACAAGGCACCAAGGGGAACCTCCATATGAAATTTGAGAAAGATCCATTCAGTACTTTCTCAGAAATAGTGATAACAAACTTCAATTGTCAAACTCCAAGATGGCTGCCTGTCGGCCATGTTGTTTTCGGATTGGTCTCAAATCGCAATATGCATAACTAGGCACCAAGAGGAACATGCATATGAAATTTGAGAAAGATTCCTTCAGTACTTTCTCAGAAATACCGATAACAAACTTCAATTGTCAAAATCCAAGATGGCTGCCTGTCGGCCATGTTGTTATCCGATTGGTCTCAAAACGCAATATGCATAACTAGGAACCAAGGGGAACCTTCATATGAAATTTGAGAAAGATCCCTTCAGTACTTTCTCAGAAATAGCCATAACAAACTTCAATTGTCAAAATCCAAGATGGCTGCCTGTCGGCCATGTTGTTTTCCGATTGGTCTCAAAATGCAATATGCATAACTAAGCACCAAGGGGAACCTACATATGAAATTTGAGAAAGATCCCTTCAGCACTTTCTGAGAAATAACGATAACAAGAATTGTTTACGGACGGAGGGACGGACGGACGGACCATGGACGCAGGGCGATTTGAACAGCCCACCATCTGATGGTGGTGGGCTAAAAAACTTGACTCCTTTTGTTCTGGAATCATTTGATGTTAATAAATCTTTATATGAGAAGATATACTTCTGGTATAATTACAGTATTGCAAACAATGTGATAACAACAAGATAAAGACTATCTTCATCGAATAATTCAGCAAACAGGAAAAGAAAACTTCAAGCTTCATTTTCAACTTCAAACCTGATCACAAAGATTACAGTCCATTCGATGGGATGACACATTCCCTATTTATTGTCCTTTTTCAATGTTGATCATCCAATCATACTGAACCACACAGTTCAGCAATGTAATTGCACAAATCACACCTTTATGTGGAGAGAACATTTTTGGGGGTGTTATAACATTCCATAACTGTATGCAAATTTGTGAAGCATTCCATATCTATATCTATATACATGTATATACCGTATGTGTATATATTTACACATCAAAATTGGAATGACACAGGAGATTTGCAACTTTAAGTTCACCATCAGTCATGGGAGGTTTATGTAAAATGTTATATTTACCGGGGTAATTAGTAATTTTGAGAATATATTTATGAAGCTCTATTCTGTACTTTCTACCAGTGCTTAGAAAATGGACACAATTATATGTTCTCCAATGTCAAAATTAATCATATGTAAAATATTAGGGGTTTATTTGACCGAGAAGTATTTTGAAATTTTTGTAATCATTCGCCATTTGAGGCCTGATTGCCGTCATAGTTGAATTACCAAAATGGACCTGAAATCAATATTTTTAAAAGAGAATGATCAATGATTTGAATATTTCATAAACATAATTTAATACATCGTTTATTCACTTCATTCAGATCTTCAGACACCAAATAATTTGTGAAGTCATATATAGAAATATATGAACCATTTTGTTATTGATTTATAGTTCACACAAGTAAGTACTTGATGTAAGCAGTAAGTATGTGTACCGCTATCTACTGGCATGACTTTGAGTACAGTAGACTACACTCGCTTTGTGGATATTGACAGGCTAACATATATTTACATACTAATTCAATTTTAGAATTGAAACTGAAATCTTGTAACAGCATGGCACAAATAGTCATCTGAACATTTGTTGTATATTGAAAAAATATTTAAGGTAAATATTAACTCATTTGCTTGATTTCAATTTTCAGTTTATGAATTCATTGATTACTCCGTGTTTGAAGTATGGTGTAGTGAGAATTTCAAGTCTTGATCATGACTTGATGAAAATTCTAAATTAACAAATTATTAAAATGAATTGGAAAAATAACACAAGTTCCACAGCAATATTATATAGAGAATCAATCACAATATATCAGAAGTTATAAAACTACAAATAACAATTAACGACTGAATATCAAATTAAGTGAATATCACAAGTATTTTTGCATTTGTTTTTAGATAATCCGGATTTCCGTTTTCCGGCTTTAAAAATTTTTACGTAGACGTAGTGCATAGTAAACGTAGCCATGTAACAGCTGATTTTAATCAGATTGACTTAAGGGGCATCTAAACAGCAAATCCAGTCAAAACATTGATATTTTACAGGCCTATAAATCCCTATTATGGTGCAATGTCACAGAAGTAACATGATGAACTTTTAGTATGCATCATGGCAAACCCTGGGTCTTGCTGTTGACATGTAATTTGTTAAGCTGTTTGTAAATTTCAACAAAACGTAAGAAAAATGCATGTTTCAGGGGGACATAATTAACTCATTTGTATCCCATATATTACACAAACTTGCCATGTCGTTTTGCTCACAAGTGTCTAAAGCACAAAATAGGAGCATTGGTTTGACCAGCTTTGACGTTATTATATGTATAAACGCTGTTTTTATTTTGACCTTGAATTGCAAATTGCGGTCGTGAACGATATCACACAAATATGGCATATAAGGAGGTATTTAAAACATCAAAAATGCTCTTATTAGACAATATAAAGTATTCTTGAAGTGGCAAGAAGACTGCTTTTATGAAAAATGTTCAACCGTTGAGTTTGGGGTTAAATATGCCTATTTCTGAAAAAGGCTGCAAACTAACCATTTTAACAAATTGACTTCAAAATGTTCATGTTACTATGATGAGATGTCTTAAAAGTACGATATAGGAGTTTTGTTATTAACTGAAATGCCTCCTTTAAGCCATAGTTGTGTAATATTATTCTCAGCTGCCATTTGCATTTCAAGGTCAAAACAAAATAAGTGTTTATACGTACATACCGTAAAATCCGGTCAAACAAATGCTCCTGCCCTGTGCTATAGACACTTGTGAACATAACAGCATGGCTATTTTTCAGGTTTTATTATTTGCGTGACTTAGAATTATTCCATGCCAAATCTTACCACAAAGTTACTCTACAGAAGAAACTGGTAGCATCTATAGCATATTATTGGTGATTGTAAGAAGCTACATGTCCAAACAAACATTTTGGTATATTACATGACATTTTTTGTGCAAATCTTAAGGTATTTATTCGTGTTTGAAATTCAACACTATTCTGCTATATAGATGACCCGTAACATGAACTTAACACCGTCTCAGTAGTTCGTCACAATCGAAAATTTGGTCGTGAATTCAGTATTTTGCAAATTATTTCAAAATACTTCCAGGTAAATGAAAAACAAATTCATATGGTCTCTATACACACACCAAAGATTACTATATTGGGTCCATTCTCTCGTAAAAATATCGATTTTGGGTCCACTATCGGCCATTTCGGCAATTCAACTCTAACGACAATCGGGCCGCGATTCGCAAATGAAAAATTAATCTAAAAATCGGTCAAATAAACCTCTAATATTTTACATATGATACAATTAGGCATTGAGGAACATATATTTGGGTCAATTCTCTGAAAATAATGCCAATATATTATAATTGAGCCCCATTTTTCTTCGCGTCGGTATTTCCAAGTCCGCTTCACCTGTGGTCCGTTTCAGTAAATATTCTCGTCTTTGCCGAAATAAAACCAAGCTATATAATTTTTCATTTTAAACATGACAACAACTGCCAACCACACGTATCCAAAAATGTTTTTGTTGATATCATCTGAATATTGCCGTAGTTATCTGTCACTTCGATTGTAAACCCCATGCCAAAGTCATGGAAGAATCGACCAATCAAATTGGTATAACTTTTGAAACCGTAATCTTGCAGTTACCTCCCTTACAACAGTAAAGACGTTCCAAGTATCGCCTACAACAAGCAATCCCGTGCACATAACAACAAGATATTATCATTTGCATTTCATTTATTGGTCATTTTCATCAAAGGAAAATGGTATATGGAAATCGATGACAACGTTAACGCTATGACCAGTCACCCTGACCACAAATACCACTTTATTGTAAGTATATGTATACATATGTACAGTTCTTTCTCGCAAACACGTACAGTAACCTATGATACAACGTATCGTCTCGTATGCCGTTATTGATATATTTCTTTCTCTAAATTATATAAATACACATCTAGATGAAAATGATGTAACATTCTAGAATATATATATATTACACATTTAAGTAAATCGCGGACATATTTGCAGACCTATGCTATAATATCAGCCGCTTTGGAATGAACACGGAAGAGCAAAACTTTCTGAACATCCGGAGACGAATGCGCCTGCGCAATAGTTGTTTACATAAATATATTGACCTGGAGTTGTTCGCAAAGTTCAGGTTCATTTAGTCTTCACATTTCGCTAGCGTTATGTATTTCTCAAATCGTATGCATCTTGAAAACATATTCTGAATGCATTTCAACATTTTCGGTAAAACTACTGTATAAAACGAAGATGTTTTTGCACATAAATTATTTGAAGCGTAAGGCCATGGGGGCAGCCATATTTCATTGAAACAGACAGTAGATGGCGTATTGGTGAATGTGGCTACCAAATATGGTCATATTTCTCAGTCCAGTTCTTGATGGCAATAACCGAACATTAATGTTCGTTTAAAAAGTGGTAATGAAATTAAGTGTTGGAGATCGAGCAAGAAAAAAATATATAGAATTACATATAAGTTAGAGAGATATTGGAATATATAAGAAATTAAGAAGTCTGGCATGGAACGTAATGACTTCCAACTTACCATTATGAAACCATATACATTTATATTACATAAGTATGTAGTTTATGCACCGGCAGTTTATCTTTGTTAATTAAACTTTTCGACAAAAATACAACAATCTCTTGCAAATTATGCGAAAAACCGGTCTTCATTTTCAAATATATCTGTTATGGCAGCAGGAGGACTACCGAGGATCGTTGCTGTTTGGACACCTGATGACGTGCTGAACATTAACAAACCAATTGTCGTATATGACACCTGATCAAAAATAAATAGGTATCTTATTTCATTATGGACATGCTATCTCCATTCACTGTGTAACGTGCAGACAGGCATACCTTATATATTTTACATGTCTGCTGTCTACATCCTAGGAACTTAACACGCGGTCCTTACGTATGCATTCTATATGTCGTGCATAGTTACAAATCTATGGAACATGGGATAGGGAACTTCCTGTGGCAAATAGTATTCTCTTTATTGCCTCCAAAAATGAAGAGTACAAAAGAATATATTCAAAGCATCCAGTATAATAACATAATAAATATTACATATATACACTTTATATGTATGAATTAGCTTATGAAATGTAAGATCAAAAGTATCAGAATATTAGAGCAAGCATCAAAGATTTACACTTAATTATAACACATTGATGCCTGATACATACTACTAATTCATAACTATATAGACAGTCAATGTATCGATGCATTTGTAAAAACATTCAGTAAAGGTGTCTATATGTAATATTATATATTCTAATATACAGACCGTACATGCGGAGAATACATTTGTGAGTCTGGGTCATACAAAGGTGGTAGATATTTCCTCTTGCGATGTGCTACCTTCCCACACTCGTTTACTTATATACATTGAATCTCCAGTATAGTTGATACTGGTATAGCTCATGTTATATTGGTATGCTTTACTACGTGCGCACAGATTATACACAATTATACTTTATATAAGTAATTTTCAAACAAAACTATTGTATACTTCAGGTAAAGTATAGACTGATTTTGTTCTGAACTCATTTATCTCGTCTTCACTAATTTCGTAGGTTATATTTCCTCCAATCAATAAATTTATTATCTCAGAATCTGGAAGAGAGTGTAGACACTAAACAGTATATACAGCACCAGAGCTGGTCCCTCAACTCGGGCGTATAATTACATTGTAGCACCAGATGTGTCATTGGGTCTTCAGAACAAAAATCCACATTTATGAAATAATTCCATTGTAGTCAAGCTATGAATGGTAGCAATTATTTTCATTATATATTGTACATATTCTCTGTATTGAGGATATCGTAGCGCTTACTTCCATAAAACATTAGGTTCTAGTTAATTTTGTATTTTTCGAAACCTCGTAAAATTATTATCAACTTTCATACCTTCATTACGATTGTGTTCCTTATATTTTATCACAGCAATGTATTTTTCCTCTCATGGTCTACCTAGTCTAAACAAAAGAAGTCTGTTAATAAAAAACTTATAAACAAGAATCATTGGATTCATTCTACACAATCTACCTAAGAATAATAATTTCCTTATGTCGATACATACTTTGATAGAGGTCCAGCCGAGTAACGATGTACACATGTATTAGTATTTCGTTTTTTGTCAATTGCCAAAGCTCACACCCGTATAAGGCGGATGGATGGATTTAATTTTAACAAGCTTCGCTACTGTTGGAGGATTGAAGACACAAGGGTGTGCACCAGAACGGACAAGCGACATTGTACCCGATCGTAACTTATTACATGCTAATGCTGTTCTCTCGAAAGAGCCAATACCAACATGTGTAATGCTGTCAGTCTGTGGCATTATGCAATTGTAGAGATGAAGCTCATTATAAAGAGTACAATTTCTACTATTTGAATTTCTGAAAGTTACAATTTTGCTTTTTACAGCAGAGAATAAAAACTGCCATTTTTTGCTATAGTTCTCACATACTGATATCATTTTCTGAAGACTTTTAATATCCGTACTCACCAGACAAATGCAGTCTGTCTGTGTAGGAAAAATAACATTCAAATCAATTGCTGCACCTAAGCCAGAACTTTTTACTTCATTTAATAAATCAACAATATATACTAAATACATCTTGGTAGACAACGCTCCTCCTTGTAATACTGTGCGTTCCATTTTAAGAATGGAGGAATGTAATCCACTAAATAAAACACAACTTTCAACATTTGTGTACATACATTTTAGTAAAATCCACGTCTTGGCGTTTAGTCCCAATTCATATATTTTATACAATAATCAAGCGCGCCACACAGTGTAAACCGCTTTGCTACCGACTAAAAAAGCAACATGTACTTTGGAACCGTATTCAATATTATGACTAATACATTCTTGAAGACTAAATGATGTGCATAAACTACGCAGATTCTTTTGATAAGCAGTCTGTTGTCTGTTTGGAAAATAATGTTCAATTTTTCAGTCGCGCCTGTTCTCAGTGAGGAACACATCGCGAGGTAACTACGCACGTACATATATGCCGTCTGGATTCGTTTCCAGGATTTTCGCTTAAATGCTTCTTATTTATGAATATCATTAAAATAAATATATCTTACGTTTGATGTCACGAGACTTTATCAAATTATTGACCTAGTTTAAGTAGTTGCATGTTACTGACACAGATACATAACTGGCGGTGTTTTCGTTTTGCTGAACCGTCTTAAACGAGGTGCCATTATTAAAAAAACTCATATTCAAAGTAAAATTAAGTTTAGACTAAATTCAGTTAAATCATAAGTATATCAGTATTGAAATAGTAGTAATGCTATGACTATGTAATATGTCCAATTTTCAAGGCGATTGGCCTCGTTGTCAAGACGCATTCAACATTATGAAACATACAGATAGGGACAGACAGCGCAAACTACACAAATGTAGTTACGGATAAAAAATGTCCCTTAGAATTGGTTTCAGCTGAGCACCATTAATATTGCAAACATAAACCACGCTGATCATTAACGCATGACATTCAAGAAATGTTCAGAGTGAGAGGGGTGATGTATTCGGTCAAAAACGCGACAGACATATGTCACCTCAGCTTTCTGAAAGACACCAATCGCCCTGGGTAGGGTTCGAACCACACACCTACATGTAGGAATATTCGCTTGTGATTACATTACCCGACGATCTTGGCTATCTTGGCCCCCTGATTGTATAAGAAATGCAGGATCGCAATGTATGCCCAAAATAGTGCCTGTTTATTAAAAGCCTATAACACATGCATGTATATTAGCATACAGAGTGCTGTATCATTATAACCGTATATAATTCGTTGTAGTTGATTAATCCTCTCGTTCTTCCAGTATAAAGCTTGCAGGCTCCCTCGGGGTGGCAAATATGCAGTAGAAATAAGGGATATCTGTAACGCCAGGGGGCAGCACCACACGGTAGTTCCGGAGCAGCTACAGAATAAAAATCAATAGCAGCGTAGTTTATAAATTTGGGTTTGGGATAAGTTATCTCACATCGGTATGGTTTGGGATAAGTTATCTCACATCGGTATCGTTTGGGATAAGTTATCTCACATTGGTATGGTTTGGGATAAGTTATCTCACATCGGTATCGTTTGGGATAAGTTATCTCACATTGGTATGGTTTGGGATAAGTTATCTCACATAGGTATCGTTTGGGATAAGTTATCTCACATTGGTATGGTTTGGGATAAGTTATCTCACATCGGTATCGTTTGGGATAAGTTATCTCACATTGGTATGGTTTGGGATAAGTTATCTCACATCGGTATCGTTTGGGATAAGCTATCTCACATCGGTATCGTTTGGGATAAGTTATCTCATATTGATCGGTATCGTTTGGGATAAGTTATCTCACATCGGTATCGTTTGGGATAAGTTATCTCACATTGGTATCGTTTGGGATAAGTTATCTCACATCGGTATCGTTTGGGATAAGTTATCTCACATCGGTATCGTTTGGGATAAGTTATCTCACATCGGTATCGTTTGGGATAAGTTATCTCACATCGGTATCGTTTGGGATAAGTTATCTCACATTGATCGGTATCGTTGGGATAAGTTATCTCACATCGGTATCGTTTGGGATAAGTTATCTCACATCGGTATCGTTTGGGATAAGCTATCTCACATCGGTATCGTTTGGGATAAGCTATCTCACATCGGTATCGTTTGGGATAAGTTATCTCACATTGATATCGTTTGGGATAAGTTATCTCACATCGGTATCGTTTGGGATAAGTTATCTCACATCGGTATCGTTTCGGATAAGTTATCTCACATCGGTATCGTTTCGGATAAGTTATCTCACATCGGTATCGTTTGGGATAAGTTATCTCACATCGGTATCGTTTGGGATAAGTTATCTCACATCGGTATCGTTCGGGATAAGTTATCTCACATTGATCGGTATCGTTTGGGATAAGTTATCTCACATCGGTATCGTTTGGGATAAGTTATCTCACATTGGTATCGTTTGGGATAAGTTATCTCACATCGGTATCGTTTGGGATAAGTTATCTCACATAGGTATCGTTTGGGATAAGTTATCTCACATTGATCGGTATCGTTTGGGATAAGTTATCTCACATTGATCGGTATCGTTTGGGATAAGTTATCTCACATCGGTATCGTTTGGGATAAGTTATCTCACATTGATCGGTATCGTTTGGGATAAGTTATCTCACATCGGTATCGTTTGGGATAAGCTATCTCACATTGATATCGTTTGGGATAAGTTATCTCACATTGATCGGTATCGTTTGGGATAAGCTATCTCACATTGATATCGTTTGGGATAAGTTATCTCACATTGATCGGTATCGTTTGGGATAAGCTATCTCACATTGATCGGTATCGTTTGGGATAAGTTATCTCACATCGGTATCGTTTGGGATAAGTTATCTCACATTGATCGGTATCGTTTGGGATAAGCTATCTCACATTGATCGGTATCGTTTGGGATAAGTTATCTCACATCGGTATCGTTTGGGATAAGTTATCTCACATCGGTATCGTTTGGGATAAGTTATCTCACATTGATCGGTATCGTTTGGGATAAGCTATCTCACATTGATATCGTTTGGGATAAGTTATCTCACATCGGTATCGTTTGGGATAAGTTATCTAACATTGATCGGTATCGTTTTAAAAAAAACAAGTTGATATAAATAAAAAAATCCAAAAGCAACCTTGACGCAAACCATCATCAAATCTTGATTGTGTCTATGTGTCTAAGTTTTCTGTATATGCTTTTGTCTACCTTATAATTAGCAGTCGCGATCGACATCAAATAAACTATGTAAGCTAGCCTTTGGAAAGTGAGAGTGTCATTTCTGATACCTGGCTGTCGTAAAATGTACCTAAGATTTGATTCAGCTAATCTAATAGTTTCTACCATCTTCGCTTCATAGTTTATCACACTGCAATGTACACATAATATATCTACATAATCCAAACTTGACCTTAACGTTAAGAGTACCTTTTCTTTGGACAGCTGATTCATATTAACCTCATTTCATAATGTCATTGTTGATATAGTACATGTAGTAGGAGTAGGAAATAATGTTTTATTCTGTAAATTACTAACCAAAAGCAGACGCGTGTGGTTGAGGTAAGCTGAAATTGTGACAAAACCCACCTTAGCTGCACAGATGAAAATTTCCTGCTCGGCAAATCTCTGGCCGATACACTTCCGTGGTCCGAATCCAAAAGGGAGGTGAGCAAAGGGGTTCACATCCGTCCTGCTGTCTCCACGCATCCACCGCTCGGGGATAAACTGGTCCTGCTGGGGGAAGTACTGTTCATCTCTCCCTATCGTCCCACTACACAGCTGCATTGGGGTCTGTAAGAGTAGCCATATTAATCACGTACATTCGCCATAATACTATGAGGAAAGGTGATAATTATTTGATTATCATCGCCTTTCATGAAACCTTTAATTCATCATAAAAGGAAAAGAATTTACTTTCTTTGGGTTGTTATATTTATCCCCTGAAGATGGTATATATTTACCACCTTGGGGACGTTATGTTCGCCCCTTTTGGGCGTTATATCTATCCCTTGGGGTGTTATATTTAGTCCACGATATTATATTTACCCCCAGGTGATATTTTATCCCCTTTGGAGAAGTGATGTTATACAATGATGTATAGCACTGATGATTTTATATTTACCCCTTGGGAGTTATATTTACCCCTTATTTATACCCCTGGTGATATGTTTACCCCCATTGGGATGTGGTACTTGATAACAGATGATTTTATATTTACCCCTTGGGAGTTATATTTACCCCTTATTTATACCCCTGGTGATATGTTCACCCCCATTGGGATGTGGTACTTGATAACAGATGATTTTATATTTACCCCTTTGGGGATGTTATGTTTATCCCCTTGAGGATGTTATATTTACTCTTCTGATGAATGTTATATTTACCCCCTAAGGATCGTATATTTATCCTTTTGGGGATGTTTTATTTACCTCCCTGATGCTTTATTTATCCTATTGATGTTATATTTACTCCATACGACTGTTATATTTACCCCCTAAGGATGCTATATTTACCCCCTAAGGATGCTATATTTACTCCCTAAGGATGCTATATTTACTGTCTTAAGTGTAATATTTACCCCCTTGGAGATGTTATATTACGCCTGATGATGTTATAATTACCCCGTGAGGATGTTTTATTTACCCCCTTAGGGATGTTATATTAATTCCCTTGGAGATGTTATATTTCCCCTTTGGCAACGTATTATTTACCTCCCTGGGGATAGTATATATCCTCCTGAGAATGTAATATTTACCCTCTGGGGACGATATGTCTACCCCATTGGAAATGTTATATTTACCGAGTTGAGGATGTTGTATCTTTCTATTAGGAATGTTATAATGAACACCAGAGGATAGTATTTTTATTCGCTTGGAGATGGTATATTCAACCCCTTGTCATTGGTATATTTCCCTCCTTAGAGTTGTTATATTTACCCCTTGGTGTGTTATATCTATCCACGTGGTGTGTTATATTTACCCCCTTAGTGTGTTATATTTACCCCCTTAGTGTGTTATATTTACCCCCTTAGTGTTATAGTTACCCCCTTGGTGTGTTATATTTACCCCCTTGGTGTGTTATAGTTACCCCCTTAGTGTTATATTTACCCCCTTGGTGTGTTATATTTACCCCCTTGGTGTGTTATAGTTACCCCTTAGTGTGTTATAGTTACCCCCTTGGTGTGTTATATTTAAACCTTGGTGTGTTATATTTACCCTCTTGGTGTGTTATATTTACCCCCTTCTTGTTATAGTTACCCCCCCCCCCCCCCCCCCCATAGTGTGTTATAGTTACCCCCTTGGTGTGTTATATTTACCCCCTTGGTGTGTTATAGTTACCCCCTTGGTGTGTTATAGTTACCCCCTTAGTGTGTTATATTTACCCCCTTGGTGTGTTATAGTTACCCCCTTGGTGTGTTATATTTACCCCCTTGTTGTGTTATATTTACCCCCTTGTTGTGTTATAGTTACCCCCTTGTTGTGTTATAGTTACCCCCTTGGTGTGTTATAGTTACCCCCTTAGTGTGTTATATTTACCCCCTTGGTGTGTTATAGTTACCCCCTTGGTGTGTTCTATTTACCCCCTTGTTGTGTTATATTTACCCCCTTGTTGTGTTATAGTTACCCCCTTGTTGTGTTATAGTTACCCCCTTGGTGTGCTATAGTTACCCCCTTGGTGTGTTATAGTTACTCCCTTGTTGTGTTATAGTAACCCCCTTGGTGTATTATAGTAACCCCCTTGGTGTGTTATAGTTACCCCCCTTGGTGTGTTATAGTTACCCCCTTGTTGTGTTATAGTAACCCCCTTGGTGTATTATAGTAACCCCCTTGGTGTGTTATAGTTACCCCCCTTGGTGTGTTATATTTACCCCCTTGGTGTGTTATAGTTACCCCCTTGTTGTGTTATAGTAACCCCCTTGTTGTGTTATAGTTACCCCCTTGGTGTGTTATAGTAACCCCCTTGGTGTGTTATAGTTACCCCCTTGGTGTATTATAGTAACCCCCTTGGTGTGTTATAGTTACCCCCTTGGTGTAGTAATTACCCCGTTGTTGTGTTATAGTAACCCCCTTGGTGTGTTATATTTACCACCTTGGTGTGTTATATTTACCACCTTGGTGTATTATAGTTACCCCCTTGGTGTGTTATAGTTACTCCCTTGGTGTGTTATAGTTACGCCCTTAGTGTTATAGTTACCCCCTTGGTGTATAATAGTTACTCCTTTGGTGTATTATAGTTACAACCTTGGTGTATTATAGTTACCCCCTTGATGTGTTATATTTACCACCTTGGTGTGTTACATTTACCCCCCTGGTGTGTTATAGTTACCCCTTAGTGTGTTATAGTTACCCCCTTGGTGTATTATAGTTACCCCCTTGTTGTGTTATAGTTACCCCCTTGTTGTGTTATAGTGACCCCCTTGGTGTGTTATAGTTACTCCCTTGGTGTGTTATAGTTACCCCCTTAGTGTTATAGTTACCCCCTTGGTATATAATAGTTACCCCTTGGTGTATTATAGTTACCCACTTGTTGTATTATAGTTACTCCCTTGGTGTGTTATAGTTACCCCCTTAGTGTTATAGTTACCCCCTTGGTATATTATAGTTACCCCTTGATGTGTTATATTTACCCCCTTGATGTGTTATATTTACCCCCTTTGTGTTATAGTTATCTCTTGGTGTGTTATATTTACCCCCTTTGTGTTATAGTTACCTCTTGGTGTGTTATATTTACCCCCCTGGTGTGTTATATTAACCCCCTTGGTGTGTTGTATTTACCCCCTTGGTGTGTTATAGTTACTCCCTTGGTATGTTATAGGTACCCCCTTAGTGTGTTATATTTACCCCCTTGGGGATATTATATCCCTTTAATGTGATGTCCTTGTCCATGATCCGTACAGTACCTCCGGCAATGGGAAACACCAGTCTACAAAATGTGTTTAAAAGTAAACAACATTATGGTACACAATACTGTGGTGATATTCACCACTTCCTATGTGATGACAGAGTTTAGTAATAACAAGGATACATAGAAACATGAATGTGGTGATATTCTACTCTTCCAATGGAGGACCTAAAATAAATGTATGTTTCATTTTATTTGGAATTAAAGAAAGGAGCGTAACCCTCTCAACATTATGAAGTCGTCGTGAGGAAAATCAATGACGGTTTTCATAATATGTTATATGGAATAGAAAGCGGTTATTTGTGTAAAACAAGTACGTCATACATGTCATATGTATTAAAGCCCTACATTTCAAGATCAGTCTTCGTTTTAAATTGATATGGTGACAATTTCGCATTGACTTGATTGATTGAAATATCTCTCGGAAATATATAACTAACCGGAAAGATTCCTTGAGACAGGCCTTGAGGTAGGGCAGATTGTTGATGGTTTCCTCTTGAATTTGCCCTTTCTTTGGCACATGTTCCTGAAGGTCTTTGAACAGACGTTCCTGTTTGTCTGGATACTTGGCTAGGTAGAACAGTAGGAAGGTCATGCTGCTGGCCGTCTACGTGTTAACAACGATAAAGTAATAGTTAGTAGGTGATCCCTAAACAGAACTATTTATGTGTTAAACAATATGTAGTTGAAGACTTACAGAATCTATTCCGCCGATGAAAACGTCTGTAATCGTACGATGAACTTGTGCTGGAGTGAGCCCTGAAGTGGAGAGGAGATCAAACAGAAGGTTGCTCTCGTGTTCTATACCATTGTCTGAGGCGTGTTTGAGGTCCTTTAGTGCTTTGTTTATATGCTCCTCTACCGTACTGGTTAAAACAAAATGCTACAATTAATTCAAAGTTTTGTTAGTATGACTAAATGATTAAAATGACTGATAGTTGTTTGGCCGTTTGGGGGTATACTCTTATCTGTAGTGATGCTCGAATAGACAAGGGCCATAAGACTTCCTATCTACGCTTAATATTTGGAATATTGTATTTTTCTATTAAGAGCAAAGCTGAGTGAAAAGAGACACGATACATAACCATATTTGATATAGAATACATTTAGGCAAAGACATTTTACAAATAACAAGTCAATGTCTTATAAGCAGAATTTCAATGTTATTCTTTTGTTCAGTAATCAATATATTCAATATTACCCCCATACGAGTATTAAATACTTGTTATCATGTAAGTATTTCACCCCCACGAGTATCAGAATCCTATTATCAAGTAACTACTCAACACATACGAGTAAATGATACTTTTTATCGTGTAACTATTCCACCCACACTAGTATTAGACTCTTTTTATCAAGTAACTACTCAATCCATATGAGTATTAGATTCTTTTTATCATGTAACTATTCCACCCACACGAGTATTAGACTCTTTTTATCAGGTAACTCGAGAAACGTAAATAGAAATTTATTTTCAAAACTTTCATGGAACACATTTTCTTCACAACCTAGACACTGGGTGACGTCACGTATCTATCATGTCGAGAATTTGCTCCCAAGGCGACCCTACTCCATTTTGTCCTTTAATGATCATAGCTGTTGGTAGAACTTTCAACTGTAGTGGAAATTACCTGTAACTAATATATGTATAGGAGATTACCTGTAACTAATATATGTATAGGAAATTACCAGTAACTAGTACCTGTACAGGAAGTTACCAGTAACTAGTACTTGTACAGGAAGTTACCAGTAACTAGTACATATACAGGAAGTTACCAGTAACTAGTACTTGTACAGGAAATTACCAGTAACTAGTACATATACAGGAATTTACCAGTAACTAGTACATGTACAGGAAGTTACCAGTAACTAGTACATATACAGGAAGTTACCAGTAACTAGTATATATACAGGAAGTTACCAGTAACTAGTTCCTGTACAGGAAAGTTAATAGTAACTAGAACCTACATGTATACAGGAAGTTACCAGTAACTAGTACTTGTACAGGAAGTTACCAGTAACTAGTACATATACAGGAATTTACCAGTAACTAGGACATGTACAGGAAGTTACCAGTAACTAGTACATGTACAGGAAGTTACCAGTAACTAGTACCTGTACAGGAAGTTACCAGTAACTAGTACTTGTACAGGAAGTTACCAGTAACTAGTACTTGTACAGGAAATTACCAGTAACTAGTACATATACAGGAATTTACCAGTAACTAGTACATGTACAGGAAGTTACCAGTAACTAGTACATATACAGGAAGTTACCAGTAACTAGTATATATACAGGAAGTTACCAGTAACTAGTTCCTGTACAGGAAAGTTAATAGTAACTAGAACCTACATGTATACAGGAAGTTACCAGTAACTAGTACTTGTACAGGAAGTTACCAGTAACTAGTACATATACAGGAATTTACCAGTAACTAGGACATGTACAGGAAGTTACCAGTAACTAGTACATGTACAGGAAGTTACCAGTAACTAGTACCTGTACAGGAAGTTACCAGTAACTAGTACTTGTACAGGAAGTTACCAGTAACTAGTACATATACAGGAAGTTACCAGTAACTAGTACTTGTACAAGAAATTACCAGTAACTAGTTCCTGTACAGGAAAGTTAATAGTAACTAGAACCTACATGTGTACAGGAAGTTACCAGTAACTAGTACTTGCACAGGAAGTTACCAGTAACTAGTACATATACAGGAATTTACCAGTAACTAGTACATGTACAGGAAGTTACCAGTAACTAGTACATGTACAGGAAGTTACCAGTAACTAGTACTTGTACAGGAAGTTACCAGTAACTAGTACCTGTACAGGAATTTACCAGTAACTAGTACATGTACAATGTACAGGAAGTTACCAGTAACTAGTACCTATACAGGAAGTTACCAGTAACTAGTACCTGTACAGGAAGTTACCAGTAACTAGTACTTGTACAGGAAGTTACCAGTAACTAGTACATATACAGGAAGTTACCAGTAACTAGTACTTGTACAAGAAATTACCAGTAACTA
This sequence comes from Pecten maximus, assembly GCF_902652985.1. Lineage (NCBI taxonomy): Eukaryota > Metazoa > Mollusca > Bivalvia > Pectinida > Pectinidae > Pecten > Pecten maximus. The sequence goes on from NC_047025.1 coordinate 37,663,884, forward strand.
GTTCCTGTACAGGAAAGTTAATAGTAACTAGAACCTACATGTGTACAGGAAGTTACCAGTAACTAGTACTTGCACAGGAAGTTACCAGTAACTAGTACATATACAGGAATTTACCAGTAACTAGTACATGTACAGGAAGTTACCAGTAACTAGTACATGTACAGGAAGTTACCAGTAACTAGTACTTGTACAGGAAGTTACCAGTAACTAGTACCTGTACAGGAAGTTACCAGTAACTAGTACATGTACAGGAAGTTACCAGTAACTAGTACCTATATAGGAAGTTACCAGTAACTAGTACCTGTACAGGAAGTTACCAGTAACTAGTACTTGTACAGGAAGTTACCAGTAACTAGTACATATACAGGAAGTTACCAGTAACTAGTACTTGTACAAGAAATTACCAGTAACTAGTTCCTGTACAGGAAAGTTAATAGTAACTAGAACCTACATGTGTACAGGAAGTTACCAGTAACTAGTACTTGCACAGGAAGTTACCAGTAACTAGTACATATACAGGAATTTACCAGTAACTAGTACATGTACAGGAAGTTACCAGTAACTAGTACATGTACAGGAAGTTACCAGTAACTAGTACTTGTACAGGAAGTTACCAGTAACTAGTACCTGTACAGGAAGTTACCAGTAACTAGTACATGTACAGGAAGTTACCAGTAACTAGTACCTATACAGGAAGTTACCAGTAACTAGTACATGTACAGGAAGTTACCAGTAACTAGTACATATACAGGAAGTTACCAGTAACTAGTATATATACAGGAAGTTACCAGTAACTAGTACCTGTACGGGAAGTTACCAGTAACTAGTACCTACATATACAGAAAATTACCGGTAATAGGTACCTGTATTGGAAGTCACCGTTAACTATTATCTGTCTACGAAGTAACAAGTAACTAGTACCTGTATAGGAAATTGGCAGCTTCTTCAAACCCAACATAGAATTTAGTTCGAAACAGCATGTACGAAGGAATCATTCTGTAGAAATGGCTACCAAGGCGATCGAGAAAGTCCTTAGTGTAGGTCATCAGAGGTGTGGCAGTGTTGTCAGATGTGATACAACCAAGACGTGTGTTAAAGCACAACATCCCAACACCTACAACATTACAACATTAGTCTTATAAAAACAGAACAACAGCCACACTAGCAACATCCCAACACCTAGAACATTACAACATCAGTCACACTAGCAACATCCAAACACCTACAACATTACAACATCAGTCACACTAGCATTATACCAACACCTACAACTTACAACATTAGTCACACTAGCAACATCCCAACACCTAGAACATTACAACATCAGTCACACTAGCAACATACCAACACCTACAACTTACAACATTAGTCACACTAGCAACATCCCAACACCTAGAACATTACAACATCAGTCACATTAGCAACATCCCAACACCTACAACATTACAACATCAGTCACACTAGCAACATACCAACACCTACAACTTACAACATTAGTCACACTAGCAACATCCCAACACCTAGAACATTACAACATCAGTCACACTAGCAACATCCAAACACCTACAACATTACAACATCAGTCACACTAGCATTATACCAACACCTACAACTTACAACATTAGTCACACTAGCAACATCCCAACACCTAGAACATTACAACATCAGTCACACTAGCAACATACCAACACCTACAACTTACAACATTAGTCACACTAGCAACATCCCAACACCTAGAACATTACAACATCAGTCACATTAGCAACATCCCAACACCTACAACATTACAACATTAGTCACACCAGCAACATCCCAACACCTACAACATTACAACATTAGTCACACTAGCAACATCCCAACACCTAGAACATTACAACATCAGTCACACTAGCAACATCCCAACACCTACAACATTACAACATCAGTCACACTAGCATTATACCAACACCTACAACATTACAACATTAGTCACACTAGCAACATCCCAACACCTAGAACATTACAACATCAGTCACATTAGCAACATCCCAACACCTACAACATTACAACATTAGTCACACCAGCAACATCCCAACACCTACAACATTACAACATTAGTCACACTAGCAACATCCCAACACCTAGAACATTACAACATCAGTCACATTAGCAACATCCCAACACCTACAACATTACAACATTAGTCACACCAGCAACATCCCAACACCTACAACATTACAACATTAGTCACACTAGCAACATCCCAACACCTAGAACATTACAACATCAGTCACACTAGCAACATCCCAACACCTACAACATTACAACATCAGTCACACTAGCATTATACCAACACCTACAACATTACAACATTAGTCACACTAGCAACATCCCAACACCTAGAACATTACAACATCAGTCACATTAGCAACATCCCAACACCTACAACATTACAACATTAGTCACACCAGCAACATCCCAACACCTACAACATTACAACATTAGTCACACCAGCAACATCCCAACACCTACAACATTACAACATTAGTCACACTAGCAACATCCCAACCCCTACAACATTAGTCACACTAACAACATCCCAACACCTACAACATTAGTCAAACTAACAACATCCCAACCCCTACAACATTAGTCAAACTAACAACATCCCAACACCTACAACATTAGTCAAACTAACAACATCCCAACACCTAGAACATTACAACATTAGTCACACCAGCAACATCCCAACACCTACAACATTACAACATTAGTCACACTAGCAACATCCCAACACCTACAACATTACAACATTAGTCACACTAGCAACATCCCAACACCTACAACATTACAACATTAGTCACACCAGCAACATCCCAACACCTACAACATTACAACATTAGTCACACTAGCAACATCCCAACACCTACAACATTACAACATTAGTCACACCAGCAACATCCCAACACCTACAACATTACAACATTAGTCACACCAGCAACATCCCAACCCCTACAACATTACAACATTAGTCACACTAGCAACATCCCAACACCTACAACATTAGTCACACTAACAACATCCCAACCCCTACAACATTACAACATTAGTCACACTAGCAACATCCCAACACCTACAACATTAGTCACACTAGCAACATCCCAACACCTAGAACATTACAACATTAGTCACACTAGCAACATCCCAACACCTACAACATTAGTCACACTAACAACATCCCAACCCCTACAACATTACAACATTAGTCACACTAGCAACATCCCAACACCTACAACATTAGTCACACTAGCAACATCCCAACACCTAGAACATTACAACATTAGTCACACTAGCAACATCCCAACACCTACAACATTAGTCACACTAGCAACATCCCAACACCTAGAACATTACAACATTAGTCACACTAGCAACATCCCAACACCTACAACATTAGTCACACTAGCAACATCCCAACACCTACAACATTAGTCACACTAGCAACATCCCAACACCTACGACATTACAACATCAGTCAAACTAACAACATCCCAACACCTACGACATTACAACATTAGTCACACTAGCAACATCCCAACACCTACAACATTAGTCACACTAACAACATCCCAACCCCTACAACATTAGTCACACTAACAACATCCCAACCCCTACAACATTAGTCAAACTAACAACATCCCAACCCCTACAACATTAGTCACACTAACAACATCCCAACCCCTACAACATTAGTCAAACTAACAACATCCCAACCCCTACAACATTAGTCACACTAACAACATCCCAACACCTACAACATTAGTCACACTAACAACATCCCAACCCCTACAACATTACAACATTAGTCACACTAACAACATCCCAACCCCTACAACATTAGTCACACTAACAACATCCCAACCCCTACAACATCAGTCACACTAACAACATCCCAACCCCTACAACATTACAACATTAGTCACACTAACAACAGTACATCAATAATGTCAATTACAGTATATCATCAGTAACAGCAGTACATCAGTCATATACAACAGTACAACATCAGTCAACAGCAGTGAAATCAGTCACATCAGTATTAGTACAACATCAGTTACACCAACGACAAGATAGCAGTCACATCAATGCCAGTCACATCATTGTGAGTCAAATCAACAGTAGAACAACATCAGTTAAACATATACCTAATCCATTCTTCTTCTTAATTAACGAGAGACTTGACCTTCATATTGTATTGCCTACCTCCTAGGGAGAACTACTACTACTATAAAAAGCAATTACCATGGCCCATATTCAAAGTCAATTTCATTAAAACACTTGACCGGAAACACTTATCAAAATGTATAGACATTCAGCCATTCAAATTTGCGAAAGATATACACAAACCTTCAGCGGAATACTCCATCAGTTTGAATGGTAGGTTATCAAGACGACCGCTGGTTTTCAGTGAATCGACGAAGTCGTCTGCTATTATACTCAGCTTTGGTGCATATTTTGTCACTGCTTTGGGACGAAGCATGATTTTCTGAGTTGGACCCCTCATGGCATGCCATTCTTTCCCATTTCTTCAAAAGAATATTGCATTTACAGCATTGTCCGCCACTTTAAATAATTGCATATCAAATCGGTGGTCAAGGTATGTTTTTAAACAAATGCAAATGGTCGGCGCATCAATCAATATCCTCATTTGAAGTAACCATCACCCCCCCCCCCCCCCCCCCCCCCCCCCCCCCCCCCAAAAAAAAACCAATATGCATTCCAATATCATGACCAAAAAACATAGGTCTAAATTAATTCAGAATATTAATTCAAAAATACACTTAAATAAGGTGCCAGTGATACTATTCTGATGTCAACAACAGTACATCTTGCCATTTCATAGAATTCTGTGTCCGGTTCAGAAGGTTAGCGTGTCCAATCTGTCATACCCTAGGGGTTGACAGGGAAATGTCTTACGTCTAAAGCTAAGATAAACCGATGAACTGTGGGACAATTGTTCAGTCAATAACTTACGTATTGGCAAGGGTCGATGGTAAATTTTGTCGTTTTTCATATATTGACATGAGAGGTAGTGCAATACGCTCTGGGTATTTCTGGTCACCCCTGAACACCTTCTCTATATCATCCGGATCAAACAGATACAAGCTCCACCTCTTCCCAAGTCTTACTCGAACAATCGGACCATAGTCGTTCTTCCATGCCTCTAACTTCGTGCTAATTAGGCGCATGTCATATTTACCTAGTGGATAGAAATGTGTGGAATTACAAATTATATTCAAACGGCTTTTGTTCTGAACTCTGTGACAAAATACGTATTCTTAAATGACCCGTCATATAGTATGGCCAATAATATTCAATTCAATTCAATTCATTTATTGATGTTTAGCTTTACAGCTTATCAGTACAACTGTAGATTTAAAATGCAATACATTGGCGATCACTGCAATATAGCAGTTTAGTATCAATATAAATAGAGATGGACAAATCTAGACATCATATCAAGTTTTTCCTTAATTGTGTGGCATCATATACATATTTACTTAAAATTGTTAAATCTTTAAAGTTTATTGTACTTATTAATTCGATCAACTTGAATATTGATGGGGTTTTTCAGTAGTACTTTTAATACATATTGATCTTAATGTTTGAAAATTTGGACATATCAACAATGACAATGAACAGTACATTACAGAGAATATTAAAACAAGCAAATGGATAACAATAATACATGGTAAAACAGAAGGATATCAGTATTGAAAATGAATTATCTCATTTAAATCAATAATAAGTTTAGCCAACGTAATTGAATAATGTATGAAATTTATTGTATTTTGTCTATCATAATAATATCTAGGCATATATTTCCGTTTGCTGTTAAGTATACGTTGTTGGTCAGTTAATTAAATAATGAAATCAGTCGCCTATTTCTCTTCAATCACATAAAGTGCAAATTCTATTTTCACGTGGTATATTAGACCATCTACCACTTTTGATTGGTATTTTTGTATTACCTGTTCTAAATGTACGGTAAGATTTGGCTAATTGGGGAGGGAGTTCTAGTAAATAATTCTCTAAACAGAGTTCAGTCCTGTAGGTACTATCATTGATTCCTTTCGAAAAAGTAAAAAAATCATTTCCCTAGTTTACTAAAATAATTGCCTTAAGTTTATAAGATTTTGTACTCTTCAGGCAATTTATACTTGGACTGTTAAATATATCTAATAAGCTACATTCTTCAAGTATATTTTTCACATATTTCAACCAAGACTGAGTTATAATATGACACCATTGTTAATAGTTTGTTGCTTAGTTTATTCTGATTACATTTTGTCAATTAGCCCCAAATCCAATCATTCTGACTTTAACATTAATACCATGTGGGAACCGTCCAAGTTCTCCATATATTATAAAATTGGGCGTAAACGATTTAACATTAAGAATGTTAAGAAACATTTAGGTGCAGTCGTTCAATTAGCTTATAGTTACAGAAGCCCCAAACTTCGTGTCCATATAAAACAATATTACTTGATCAAATATGTAAAGTTGACAAAGTATAGACAAATTATGATCTCTTCATTTAGCAATAACACCATACATTGTTTAACTTCTTTATATAGTTGTTTAATATTAAAAAAATCATTAGGGGTTCTTTTCCTTTCAAAAAAAGCATTATTTTGGTTTTGCTGGTATTTACTTAAGATGCCAAAGTTTAGAATATTTCAAAAATGTATTTAGCTGCTTTTGCAAATCATCAGCAGTTTCTGATAGTAAAATAGTGTCATCGGCATATAACATTACATCCAATTTCAAATATATATTTAACTCTTGTTCGAATTTGTTACTTATATAAAACACACCTTTACAATCATGTGACTTAATAAAATCTTCTTAATCGTTAAGAAAAAGTGAAAATAAAAACAGAGAAGTACACAAAAATACATTTGAGAATACACAATCTTTACTTTCTTTGTCCTTGATAACCATTGTACATATTTTCAATAATCTGAAAACATTTGCCATCTATATTATATATAAAAAAGACCAATTCTCTATACACTATCAAATGTCTTTTCAAAAGCTATAAAAGCACAATACAATTGGGTTTTTTTTTTTTTTTTTTTTTTAAATGTTTAGATAATTCTCATAACGTAATGAGTGTGAAAATATTGTCCAGTTGTTCATTTAAATAGTAGTATTCCTATCAGACGACGCACATTTGTGAGTATATAAGCGCTCTCATGATGGTAGGAATCTTGAGACAATAGGGCGAGACTTGCCAGGCACATATTTACCCAAGCGACGAGTGTTGCCTATCTCAACCTGGTTAATATTTAATTGTTCATGTAGAAAACAGCGAAGTTTAATCAGCTTCATTGTTTTCAATGGGCTCTTCAAAAAGTTCACTAAACGCAGGGCTATCCTTCATGGACCAACATCTAAGCTCGGTCACGTTCTTGGTTATATTCAAAGGGTTGTTTTTTTTTTTTTCAATTTTCGGACTTATTTTTTTCAGTCATAGATTTTACTTAGCCATACATCGAACCGCATGCTGCATAATTTGACTCCAACTCAAAGTGTTTGATCTCTAACACATTTACATCGCTAACGAATCCAATGATTTTTTTAACCAAGTCAAACTTACTAAGTGCTGGAGTCTTACTTCAAACTTTTGGGATAATGTGATTGACTTGACTATTATCACCATCAAATATCACCATGTTTACACTTCAGGCTTGTCCCATGTATGCGTTATCACGCGCAGTCCGTGAGCAGAACTCGTACGCTTATATTAGTACAGTCAATTCGATTTTATCAGTACAAATACTGACACCTATATATATAGGTTGACGTTACATAACAGCATAGACATGATTAAACACAACATCGTATCATAATGACAATAGAGCCTATTGTGAAAACATCAGTTGGAATTTGGTCAAATAATTATTTATATTGTGGTTAATAAAAATGGATGCTCAGTTTGGCTTTAGGCCGGGAAGCGGTACCTGAGACGCAATTTTTGTTTTTATAGTTTAATAACCAAATCTTTACACAGCAACAAAAGACTTTTCTGTGTATTTGTAGCCTAGAGCAAGGGTTTGATGGTATATCACGTGATAAGTTATGGTTTAAACCATGGAAATCAGGCGTAAGGGGACGTTTGTTGAATGTTATTACGTCTATATTTGTAAGTGTTAAGTCTTGTGTAAGGCTGCATGGTAAATTGTCTCCAATGTTCGACTTACAGGTCGGTTTATTACAAGGGGAATCTTTGTCGCCGAATTTGTTCTCTTTATTTGTCAATGACAAGGAATCAGAATTAATTCGATCTAATCGCCAAAGTTATCATATTCAGCTACTTAATCTGTTCTTAATTATGTATGCAGCTAATACTGTGTTATTTTCTGAAGATATTGTTGTCCAAAATATGCTTGACTTTTTAAAGAGGTAATTTGGAGCGTTGGAATGTGACCGTAGATAAAACAAAAATAGCGATTTAGAAAAAATAGGCAATTGTTACCAAATTAACAGCGGAAATATGATGGAAAAGTAATTGAGGTGGTAGATTAGTTTGGTTACTTAGGCTTGATTTTTTAATTATACAATGATAAATTTACAGTGGCAAAGAATAGCATTGCTCTGCAAGTCAAGAAGGCTTATTATCTTCTCAATCGTAGGATACGGAGTTATCATTATTTGATACTTACATATCATGCATTTTTAATTATTGTTGTGATATCTGTGGCTTCAACACCGCGCAACAGGTTGAAAACTACATTTGTCGTTTTTGAAATCTGTTTTTGGTGTGAAGAAAGCTGTTAATAGTTCTATGGTTTATTTTGAATTTGATCGTTTTCTATATATATACAACTTAAGGTTTCTATTCTTAAATACTTGCTAAATTGTTGCAGGCCAATAATTGTATATTGAGGGCTTGTTATAACGAATTAGTAGAACTTAATGCCAAAAAACCGAATTGTAAGGCAAACTGGATTTTTATTTGAAACATGATTTATATTCATGGGGAGATGTATGGCTGGCACAGCATGTGCTCAATGAAAAATAGTTTGTGCTGCTATATAAACGGATACATGATATTTTCATTCAAGAATTGAGAAATAATCTAGAAAATTCTTCAAAGTGTATTATGTATAAACATATTGTGGACCAGTTTGTTACAATATGTTATAATCCCGTATGCTGATGCATACGGAATAAAATAAAAATTGTGAAAATTGTGAAAAAAATAAAAGAGAGAAAACATAAAAATGGTATTTGCTGCTTCCATCTGGTTGTAGATATATATTAAACGTAGTATTAATCTAAAATTATATAGACGTACAAAGTATGCACATGCTACGTTAGAATGGAAAATCTGTTTGATTTTACAAGGAAATTTTGCACAGCGAGGAATATCCTCGTATTAACTTTGGATGGAAAGAGAAGCATCTCCAGACAGTAATAAACTTACAGTTATGTTTTATGTTAAGGTGATAATATACTTATGTCGTAGATAGGAAAAATTATTACATGTTAAGAGAAAATGAGAAGTATCCTCAATTAGACCACAGGTACACAGGGGTGAGGGAATTAAGTTTCTTTTAAATAAATGATCATTCAGTGAACTACTGCTAATTCTCAATCTGGCAAGATAGATTTGACCTAGACAGTAGAAATAAAAGGTGGTTCCAGCGGAGATGATCCTCTTCGATAAGTTTTGAGACAAGAAAGAGATAGATTGTTACGTATGCTAATTAGCAAATTGTTTCATCTGTTAATAGCAGAGGGAAGGAAAGAATTAGCATATAGGCTAGTTCTACAACGTATCTGCGTAATATGTTCAGACCGTCTAGTCATATAATTGCGACTTGATGAAATTAGTTTATACCGACACTAATGAATTTTCCTAAATTTGATAAGGCCCTATTATTTCCTCTGCCCAAAAGTTGAATGAATTTGGCGATACTTGGTTTTTCATATGATAAGTTTTAATAAAACGTTTTCAAATATCTAAATAATGGGTACATTTGATAATGAAATGATATTCATCTTCAACATCATCGCTGTCACAATATGTACAAATTTGATTATTTCTTTCAATATTCCAATATCTTCATATCTTACATTAATTTATAATCTAAAAGTTTTTGTTAAATACTGTTTCAGACAAAATATACCAAAAATATATTTATACAAAGAACACTTCGATGAAAAATTGATCAACTCTACATTTAATAACATTCATTAGTTTTGCTTCATGACTTGGGTTAAATCTCCCATAAATATATCCCAAACCTAATCGAAGTAACTCAGGTCTTATATCATCAGTCCAATCGCTGCCCTTCTGAATCATTTCTTCATAATTACAAGCCCTCAAAAATACAATTATCTGTAGTTTAAAGCTTAAGCCAATATTTAATCATTCTAAATTTTCGAATTATATGTAAAGGCAGTCTACCAAGTTCTTGACCTATCATTACATTTGGTGTACTTCTCCTAACCCCTGAAATTCTCTTAATCTTAAATGCAATTTCAACTTCACGCGCTTTATGAAGCCCCTATACCTTTGATAATTTGATATATGACACTCTGTTGTTTCATGGAGTAGCAGATCAATCAGAGGGGTGGCCTGCATCTCTATATGATACCGGTCGGTTTAACTTAAGAGTCCATCTTCTGTGTCACTAAAACAATCTCCCTGCCCAGCTTCTCCATGGAATCTTTTAACAGCTTACCGTTTACAAACAATATGTCTCTTACCAACAATAACATTACAGCCTTTGGCCCTGTAACGTTTCAATATTGGGTAGAGGGCCTGGCGACGTTCCTCAACTGTTGCGGGAAAGTGTTCACTAATACCAAAATTGGAACCATGTAGGAGGTATCCTCTCTCCAACACTGCTTGTCTATCAGCATAATATATGATGAAGCGAGTCACTATCGGACGATTCCGTCGGTGAACATTCCCAAATGCAATTTGTTAACTCTATTCCAAGCTCATTGTATATAAATTCTCTGAGTTTGCCCTCCGTATTTTCGTTGTGCTGTTCCCATAGTCCAGTATATACTAAATTGTTTTTCATAGAACGACGTTGCAGATCTACAGCACTGTGAAGTTCAGCACACTCCTTCCTAAGGGACGTAACCACACTCTCTACAGTTCCCTTGTATTGGCGATGTATCTTCACTTCGTGGTCTACTCACTAGCCCCAGTTCTGGTCTTCATATCGTCGTAGAAACTGCTTATTGTCTGTGCATCTATATATAGGTATTTGTTTAAATTCAACATTCTAAGGTCTTCTGTGGACAAAATCACACACAGCTTACTTGCATGTTTAGAATGGATAGTGTCTTCTCAAAATCATGTCGTTTCATGCTGCGCTGACTAAAGATCTTTCTTAACTTCATTGTCGAAGCCAGAAAAATCCGTGTCTACTCTGTTCAACCGGAAGTGCCGAACAAAAAGAGATATTCATCTTCGATGTCACAAGAGTTGCAAACTCTACAAAAACGTTCATTTCTTACAGTATTTCGATATCAACTAGTTTCAATATGCAGAGCTTGTGCTGAGAGATATCATCTACTAAATGTCTATACAGATTCCATTTGAGGAATTTTCTCATTATGTAAAGATGTCTTGTGCATAAATTCATAAATGCCTTCCTTAATACATGTAAATGGCAAGTCTACAGAAATATCAAAAAAAATAATTCTTTTTTTATATTTTTCTACATCATATGTCACGAACCAGATGTACTAAACTATCCTGAGAAAGGATACCGAGTAACGACACAAACATCCTATTTCTAAACATGGAAAAATGCACATAAAATGAAAGTTATATTTAAACCTGCATGAACCAAACGGGTTTACATCAACAAATAGCGCTTCTGCAATCTTCGAAATACATAAAGTAACGAAAGAGTAAGACATGTTGTATTCCATTTACTATATGTAAGAACTAGTACTGTTTGTTCTATTTTGAAATTAAAATCATAATTCCTACTGGTGCTAAACATTGAAGTGTTATATATTTGCTGTGCTATATAACTTTTGGATAATTTTTTACTGCCAGCTTATAAGAAATTTTATGACGGCATTTTAAGTACCGTCACTGAAAAAAATCCTTATTCACCATCGGTGAATGAAGATCCTTTTTATTTTCAGTACGTACGACAGAAGACAGGCTTCCATCTCAACTTCGTGAAATTTGCCATGTGACAATAATGAGATTCGTTATAGCTCTGTATGTATTAGGCCGATTAAATAGTGTCGATACTGACCGAAAGGTTTGAAATGTAGCCGGAACCCAACGAAAGGGAGACTGTAGATCCCACCGGGGCCAGGAATGTCCGTTAAAGTTTTCCCGCCTGTCGACTGGACGGCCTCAGCAGGTTGTGTTGTCGTGGTTACCGTACATCTACAGCAATAGACAGTGAATGCCTTCACGTCCGACAGCAAACGTAGACTGTAACACAAAATTGAAAAGAATTTGGTTGTACCGCTTCATTTCATGTCAGAATATAATCTTATTGTTCGGATCCTAAATACAAAAGGAATTGGATTGGGCAACAGATAAAGCCTATAAGAGTCATCTCTTTACCAAAGGGGCTTCAGAATTGGAGCCCCGCCCTGTTAGTTATTCTTTAGATTTGGAGTACCTAATTGGTTGATGCATCTGATCAAGTTTTGCCTATAGATAAGCGTCAAAAGCGGATGTCCGCTTGAGGTACTCCCGAACCGTGGGAACATTTGAGGGGCCGAAAAAAAAATCAAGGCTTCAACAATGTTTAACAATTTAATCAATAAAAACCTACAGATGTATGTTGTACATGTCATAGATATTATTTTCGTGGTAGAAATGAACGATACTGTCGTTGATTTTATACATTGACCTTCATTCAGCAATAATGTAAACAAACGATACCGTCATTATTTGTACACAATAAAATGTCAGTAACATTTCAATGTAAACATTGAACTACCAAGTTAATACAATTTCACAAATATCCATTTAGTAGTGAAACTGAAAGTTACCTGGCAGTAGTGGAAAACCTGTCTTTGCCGTTATATGTCAGAAAGTCCGGCATTACCGGAAATTTGTCAATGGGTATCTTCCCGTCAATAGGTATCTTCCCGTCAATGGGTATCTTCCCGTCAATGGGTATCTTCCCGTCAATGGGCATCTTCCCGTCAATGGGTATCTTCACGTCAATGGGTATTTTCCTGTCAATGGGTATCTTCTCGTCAATGGGTATCTTCCTGTCAATGGGTATCTTCCTGTCAAAGGGATTTCTTTTTTCTTTTACTTTATCTAAACTCAAGCTGATTGAATTAAATAGGGTTTTCACATCGCAAATCACGCGACATATATGCGACAAAAATTTATATCATATATGATAGAAGATATATGACACAACGGCGTTTCCTTTAATTGGTGGAGGAACGGCGTCACATTTGATGAAGGGTAGAGGAACGGCGTTACCTTGAGTGAAGGGTGGGGGAACGGCGTTACTTTGAAGGGTGGAGGAACGGCATTACCTCTAAAGAAGAGTTGATCGAGTTAAAAACACGAGTGGGTATTTGATAAATAACAAATTTTCACAAAGTCATATCTTGGTTTGGTTTTAATTTATTAATATCTTATCAATTCATAGGGTCATTTAAGGACGGCCTCCCGTGCGACATGCATGCGTGTGGTGAGTGCGTATGTGTTTTGGGAGGCTGCGGTATGTTCGTGTTAACTCTCCTTGTGATTGTCCTAAACTGTTGCCGATTTATAGTGCTACCTCACTGAAGCATACTGCCGAAGACATCCAGCAGGACACCCTATCGGCTCACATTATACTCAGAACGGACAAACCAGTCGTCCCACTCCCAAAATGCTGAGCGAAAAGCAGGAGAAGCGACTACCATTTTTCACGACTCTTGTATGTCTCGGCCAGAGGACGGAGCCCTAAGCCTTCCTCACAGAGGCGAACACTCAACTAAAGGCCAAAAGTGAGGCACCATCAAGGGAGACATTGGGGAAAAGAAAGTTGTTCAGAGAGAAGAAAAAAGATAAGACTACAAAAGTCGCCTCTTACGATCATGCAATGGGGGCAGCAGGTACTATTATTAAGCCCTACCTGGGGTAACAGGTCCAATGCTTACGCCCTACCTGCAGGGCAGAGTAATATCTTGATGTGTGTGTCTTCTACAACGAAACATGACCAGTTTATATCAGACATTATGACTGGTGCCCCATATAAGTCTTATATGTCCTATAAATCAAATCTATAAGAGGTAATGTATCATTGGATTAGGCCATCTGTCTTTAAGCGATCTAAACTTGTTAGCATGCGGATACATAAGGTAATCAATGATTTATTTATAATTGTGAAAGAATTTAAAATTCGATCATCTGAAGTATTGTTTACTGTTAGACTTATACATGTATACCGAATATATGACAGTTTCTAGCACTGTTTTGTTGTGTGCAAAATCATTAAAATATTGAATGCCAGGACGAATTTGTAACTTTTTTTCTTATGAGCTAAAAGCTCAAGGCTAAATAAACAACTATGAACAATGTCTCCTAGCGAATCTATAGTTATAACTCACTGAAGCATACTGCTGAAGACATCCAGCAGGACACCCCACCCGGTCACATTATACAGAGACTGTACGGACTGAACAACAGAGCAAAGTACAGTTGGATAGTATGTGTATACTATAAAACATAAAATTGGGGTCTGTGTCGTGTTAGCGACCCATATCCTGTAGCTAAAGGTCACAGCCGAGACCAATATCACGTAGGTTATTTTTAAAGGTTAAATGCCAAATGCCTATTCAGATTGTAATTTTGGTTTGTAGATCCACTGAGAATAAACGAGAAAGCATAATCCTTAAAAATTCTACAGATGTTTTAGAAAGATAAAAGTCAAGGAAAATAATTCTGAGTTTGTTTTACGTCAAATTAACACAAAACACAAATTTACCCCAAACGTCATTAAATGACGGCCTCCATGAATAAAATGCCACACCTGGATAAAATCCGTCAGTAACGCATATTTTCTCCATTTTAATCTGCCTGTCAATACCATGAAACACATTTTCTACATTTAGTATTAATTTTGATTGTTCCTAAGGCGATAATCAAATATCGCAATATTGGTTTGAGTGAAAATTTGTACGCCAGTCCAACGTTTAATTTTGTGTTTTACAGAAAATTGTTTTGATTTGGCATAACGTACAAAACTTTCACCCACTTCTCATAGTACGAACGGTATCAAGTAGGATTAGGGATTCTCTATTTCTTAGTTAATGACATCGATCCCGACGACCTTTATTCCTTCCAAAGATATCTTGAGTTTGCTTTGTTGCGGTTTTCTATGCTGTATGTTTCTGTCCAGCCATTTTGGTTTACATTACAAGATCAGTTTTCGCACTGCATTATGTGGTTTGGGCTCTTTGGGAGTATTCTATGCAAAATATCTCGACATTTGTCGATTTAAATTAATCGGTCTGGGATTTCAATTGATATAATTTATATATATATGCAATTGGTGGAGGGTTAGTCTTGTCTGCCAGATGGGTTGTCGGTGATGCCGAATGAGCTGGCCTCGAGGTTAAATTAGAGGTCGGGTCAGTATAAAGACGTAGGAGTAGGGAAGGAGCGCGTGGGACTTGGAATATTAATCACTGGGGAGTTCGAGAGACTTCGAGGAGAAATACGAATATAGAGTAAGGAAATGTGATTGTGAGGAAAATTAAGAATTGAGATTAGGGAAGATTGGTTCAGAGACAGGGTAGAAGGGTAGTTCTATGATACTGTGAAGTATTGATAAAGCTTATTGATAATAGGTAAGGAATAGAATAGAGATATACATTGAAGACTGTGACTAAAGACCATGAATGTATTTGGTAATGTAAATGTAATCAATTAATATTGAACAGGTGGCAGATGATAAATTAACGCTGATACATTTAGTGCATTGTTGGTGTAAATGTTGGGAGAAATTACATGACGCAGGCGGCGGCCATGGGTTGAATTGTCAAAAAGCCGGAAAAATGTCCATTAGGTATCATACTCTGGATGGATTATACGGATATGTGTAATGTCAGAGTAGAATTTGGTCTCCCTTGTCGTCCCACAGTGGAGGTGTGTTCCTAATTAGTTTTTGCAAGGACCTGTCTGATTGGCTTACCTATTTTACTAAACCAATCACAGCTCCTTGCAAAAACTAATTTGAAATCAAAGGCGCCAACAGACGATATCTGCTTCAGAAATATACGGAGATCTATTTTTTCTTCACGGGGGTGTTCGAACGGTTTTCCGAGGATCTCGAACGGAAGCTGAATATAGGATAATTTTAACTCTGGTGTTAATTACCAGATACAAGTGTCAGTGGTTGAGACGTATAACTAACGGCTGTGTGAAGTTAGCTCAACATACGACATACGACATACGTATGTCGTATGTCCAGCCGCTGAACATTCAAAAGTTCCCTCGTTGGCTAGTAAAAACACATGATATGAAGTTTTGAATGTCGTATGTCGTATGTTGAGCGGCTGAACATTCAAAAACTGAATGTTGTATGTCGTATGTTGAGCCCCTGAACATTCAAAATTTGAATGTCGTATGTCGAGCCGCTGAACATTCAAAATCAAAATCTGAATGTCGTATGTCGTATGTTCAGCGGCTGAACATTCAAAATCTGAATGTCGTATGTCGTATGTCCAGCCGCTGAACATTCAAAAGTTCCCTCGTTGGCTAGTAAAAACACAAGATATGAAGTTTTGAATGTCGTATGTCGTATGTTGAGCGGCTGAACATTCAAAATCTGAATGTTGTATGTCGTATGTTGAGCCGCTGAACATTCAAAATTTGAATGTCGTATGTCGTATGTCGAGCCGCTGAACATTCAAAATCAAAATCTGAATGTCGTATGTCGTATGTTCAGCGGCTGAACATTCAAAATCTGAATGTCGTATGTCCATCCGCTGAACATTCAAAAGTTCCCTCGTTGGCTGGTAAAAACACAAGATATGAAGTTTTGAATGTCGTATGTTGAGCTAACTTCACACAGCCATAACTAACCTATTTCTAAGTCAATTTGTGAACTCCGACGTTAGTAGCGACCTGTTGTTGAGTGCTGTCGTCCTTTTATGTATTGGCGATCATGCGTCTTAGTGATTGTCAGAAATTGACACTATTTTGAAAGGGAAAGAACGCATGCATTTGTACAGTCACGGTATGTAGGTAACTTAGGCGCACCGGAAGTGGAATCCTTTTCTTTATGTCACGGGCGATGGATTTTGAATAGTTAATTTACGGCTTTGTATATTCTTCATCCTTTCAGTATATATATTTGAAACTTATCCTTTACTTACATATGCCATCCCATTGC
Source organism: Pecten maximus (assembly GCF_902652985.1). Classification (NCBI taxonomy): domain Eukaryota; kingdom Metazoa; phylum Mollusca; class Bivalvia; order Pectinida; family Pectinidae; genus Pecten; species Pecten maximus. The sequence continues at coordinate 37,681,277 of NC_047025.1, forward strand.
CGACATTGCTATAATTCCCCGTGATACCTAAGAGTATTGCGCTCGTTCAAAATCTTACCTTAGTCGTCGGAAATGTTACCTCCACCTGTCCAATCAATGTACGCATTGTACTCATTAATGGACACAACCATGTAACATTTTGGACGGCTACTGGCGATGCCCATATAATATAATTGGCAATGTCACAACGTTAACCTTCTGAATCTCACCTCGATATGCTTTTATCCGAGGCCACAGGGTTCAGTCATCCGTGTCACACAATAAGACTACACAAAGGGAGACTTAATACATATCAGGTAAACGAGGTTTATGTTAGTACTTACCGAAACTTCATAAAATGTCTCATGGTAAGGCTACGTTATCTATCACTGCTAATTATAGTATACACATATCACTATCAAATCAATTAATAACAATCATTAAGTGTACAGTGTATACCCCACACACATACAGGGATTATATGGACATACATGGGTTTGATGTAACAAGACGTGAATAGCGTATATATATGTAAATATTAGACTGTGTTATTGTGTGGTATAATTCAGAATATTGCACCAAATCTAAGAAAGACACCGAATAAATCTGTGTTTACATATATATGTTAATGTCCTGCTAAATTCATGTCAGTATATATTATAATTAAATATGTCAAAAGTTAGTGTCTGCCTGATATACATGACCTTAGGGACAGTCCGGACTACATGTACACAGAACTGACCGACGTGTTAGAACCTAAATGAAAACCAACGGCCAGTGCATTTAGGCCTAGATCTCATATGGCGTCCTACCTTGTATATCTCATTGTGTTATACGTTTCCGGGAGATCCTCTGGAATTTTTTGGCGTTACACAAGCACAGGAATTCCCGAGTCGCGACAATGCTTATCGATCGAGTGAGGTCTCCTTCTACCATGCCACGTCTCTATATATAGCCAGTAACCCAACCTTGAACTCTCATTTTCACGGCGTAGTACCAGCAGTACATATTCGTGAAGGAATTGCGGCCCTTGGAAGATTTACAAAATAATAACCTGTTCTAATATGTAAAAAGACCCATGTCATATCATTGACACTGGTGTTATGATACTATTGAAGCGTCGATAGACGTCTAATGATTGTATCATAGAGCACTTTCCGATATTTTTCTCTGTTCCTATATTCTAATCAATCTGTGTTGACCTTTACCAATATCTATTTCACTCGTTAATGTTTTGTTATCTAAATTCCTTCCCGAGGCGATTACATTATCATATTGTTATGTCAGGAAAAGTTCACTTGCATGTCCAGCTTTGTTTACCTGCGATAACGCCTCTTTATACGATCTTGGCAAGAGCGAGCTAGTAAGATCAATCACAGTTGAAAACAACAAAGTGAACAAACACATTAATTAGATTGAAAACGGTCGTTTTATTGATAAGATATGATCATCATTTCCATTTGACATCATAGCATACAGAAACATATTAGAACATTTGGTCTTAGGTTGGGACAATATATAAACACTAATCCTACTCTGGGCTAAATAAATTTGGAACCATGGCCCCACCGCCACTTTATGTCAGTCATCTTAATCAATATGGGCACTAGTCAGTTCCATTTTATATGTTTACATCGGAGAACCGGGCGGCAGTTGGATTTATGGAACGGAATTCAAGTAAATATTACACTATCCGTTATTGCATTCTTGTGTGCAACATTAACATTGTGTTATGCGAATTGAACCTTATCATTTCCTTTATTATCATTCATGTATTCAGTGTTAAGATTGCATATTGCAGTTGGATTATTCCAGTCGTCAACATTGTCATTGCGCAATCCGGCATTCGCTAGGTCAACATTCAGTATTGCATTATCGGCATTCGCGTTCACTTTGTGATTGTTGGCGATCTCATTCTTTAGTTCCTCATTATGCAGTATGGGGGCGCTGTGGTGTTTTATGCTATTCGGAATTCATCGGACTTTGCCGCAGTAATCGAAGCATCCGGAGCATTAAGTGAAGTTACCTCCCCCCTATACGATTTTATATACAGAACATTAAGTGAAGTTACCTTCCCTATATATGACCTTTTATACGGAATATTAAGTGAAGTTACCTTCCCCCTATATGACCATTTATATGGAACATTAAGTGAAGTTACCTTCCCAATAAAGACCTTATGCAGTGAAGTTTTCTGCCATAATCACCTAGTTCCGATTGAGTGGTTTTAACTTATTATTATTTTTTTGGTCATCTTTAAGCTTTTCTACATTCTGATGCAGGTTAAATTTGTTTCTTCTTTGAAGTCTCCTTGTAACTTGTATAACTGTGAAAATATTAGAAGAAGAAAAATACCCTATCATATATATATGTTTTTCGTTTGTATTTTCAAGTTCTATCATTCTTTCATCTTCGTAAAAAGATTTCTGAAATACAGGACACATTAGTAACTGTTGTCATTCATTTCGTAGTGATAATACATTTGTGAGATTTTTATGACATGTATACAAACTACTAAAGGAAACAAGAGGCCCATGGGGCCTGTATCGCTGACCTGGTTGGATAAGACCAAATGTCAAACTAATGTTCATGTTCAATTCGTTTTATTTGTAAATCTCAAACCATGCTAAAAATGGGTATAGTGTATTGCTTTAAAGAAATAACGAAGTCCAGACTCTCTAAGGGTCTGAAAGACCTCAAGAATTGTTTTTAGAACATGCATTCATTACTTTATGACTATGCAAAATCTGTTCCCCTTCCCCCAAGGATGTTTCTGACTAAATTGGGTTCAAATCCATTCATAACTTTATGACTAGTAGCGATTTGAAGGAATTACCTCTATTTCCCCTATGGGGCCCTGCCCATTTGGCCCTTCGGGGTCAGAGTCACCATTTATGCAAAATCTGTTCCCCTTCCCCCAATGGATGTTTCTGACCAAATTGGGTTCACATCCATTCATAACTTTATGACTAGTAGCAATTTAAATGAATTACCCCTATTTCCACTATTGGACCCCGCCCATTTGGCCCCTCGGGGGTCAGAGTCACCATTTCTGCAAAATCTGTTCCCCTTCTCCCAAGGAAGTTTCTGACCAAATTGGGTTCAAATCCATTCATAGCAATTTAAAGGAATTACCCCTTTTCCCCCTATGGGGCCCTGCCCCTTTGGCCCCTCTGGGGTCAGAGTCACCATTTCTGCAAAATCTGTTCCCCTTCTCCCAAGGAAGTTTCTGACCAAATTGGGTTCAAATCCATTCATAGCAATTTAAAGGAATTACCCCTATTTCCCCTATGGGGCCCTGCCCCTTTGGCCCCTCTGGGGTCAGAGTCACCATTTATGCAAAATCTGTTCCCCTTCCCCCAAGAATGTTTCTGACCAAATTGGATTCAAATCCATTCATAACTTTATGACTAGTAGTGATTTAAAGGAATTACCTCTATTTTCCTTATTGGGCCCCGCCCCTCCAGTCCCTTGGCGGTCAGAGTCACCATTTATGCAAAATCTGATCCCCTTCCGCCAAGGATGTTTCTGACCAAATTTGGCCAAAATCCAATAAAAACATTTTGACTAGTAGCGATTTGAAGCAAATGTTGACGGACGACGGACGGACGACGGACGGACGGACGACAGACGACGGACGCCGCGCCATGACATAAGCTCACCGGACCTTCGGTCCAGGTGAGCTAAAAACCGAGGTCGTAGAGGATCAGACCAATTTTTATTTAGAAACTATGTAGTAAAGATACTTGTATGTGTGCTTACTTCTTCAAAAGATTTAATTATTATGTGAATATCTTATTCATTTTCAGACTATTACAGTCTTTTTATGTGGAATTTGTCAACTTATTAAATATTATTGAAGTTGAAAAATCAGTTTCTTTTGGTACTAAAAATGCAGTCATTTTGTGAACTGGTATAAAAATTAACAAATAATGTTGAAAATATATGAGTTATCTATCGATATAACAAACATTTACTGTTTGAAGGTGTGACATACGAGGTAGCCGCCGCGTATCTTGAGCTTTTAAATTACTGCCATGTAATATATGAATGGCGTAATTTAATTAACATTTCAATGATAAATCGATAATCATGTAACCTTTAATTAACGTTACTCCTGTAGCAGTTGGTTATTTTGTATTACGTGTAATAAAGGTATTATTGTATATATATATATATATTAATTGCAAAAGTGGCATATATATTTGAAAGGATGGTGTGAGTGTTGTAGTTGTGAATTTTAATTGTGTTTGTCATATTAGGTACACTTACCTAATGTGCATCAGGTCTGGTTTGTAAAAGTTTTGTATTCCCGCGTCTTGTGCTTACATTTACGGTAATGTTCAGATTCCCGCGTCTTGTACATGTACCTCGTGTTGTCCGTGTATGCCATGTATGTGTTGTCACGTGACTGAGTGTACCCGACCTGTAGGGCCGCGCCACCCGTGGACTATCACATCAGCGACCCACGGGTGAGGACGTATACATATACGGCTCCGACTATCGACTGACTATCTGCCAGCTTATTGTTTAATTATAAAATAAGTTTAAAGTATAAATTTATAATTATAGAGAAGTTGTATTAAATGCATTTCTATTTTTTATAATTGTTGAATACAAATATATATCTAGTGGGGTCCTCCGTTGTGCTTTTTACAACGAGAGACAGTATTCTATCTTTAAAATAAAGTAAGTTCTGGTACTTTTAAATGGTTTTATTTATTATATTTAGTAAAATGGATAACTTAAAGCGGGTTATTTATTTTTGGCTTTCTTTTCTTTAACAGAATGCATGTGTGCTCGTAATATATCAGAAACTTTGTCTACAAGTCCCGATATACTATCGGGAGAGGAACCCCTGTCCAAGGGATAGGGTATGTATGTTATTTCTAGTGTAGGGTAATTGTAATGTAATATGTAAAATGTATAATATAGCCGTTATGGACTTTATGTAGTTTAATTGTCTAAAATTGTATATTCTCTGAAAATATGTATAAATTGTAAAAAGAGGTTGTAAATGTATCGTAATGTAAAGCGCATTAGGTATTGTGAATTGTAGTTTTAACATTGTGTATTTGTATGTTTTTACAGGGTTTTTCCTGGAGAATAAACTAGTAACCCAACCATGACTTTTGGGAGTTTTTATAACCTGTGGCAGGCCTGAGCACCCTGTTACATTTTGGCGCCAAACTAAAACCTGAAGGCGGAGTCAGCAGTCACGATATTGTCTGAAGTATGAACCGGACAAAAGCAAGTCTACAAACTGTAGGAGTGATATCCTGTGATGACGTCATCCTGACCTTGACCTACGTTAACCGCTTCCGGTGAAGAACGTGGTTTTTCTGTGTCATGTTTATAAACATTTTTCTGCGATGGTGTTCTGATCATTTATTCAGAAGTTGATTTGGTTGCGCTGTTGTATATATATTTATTATTGATGTATGCTGGTGTTGTGTTATATTTATCTTATGTGATTTTCCCCCATTGATTTCAGACATAATTTGATTTCGTTTATCCTATAATAGTTGACTGTTGCATCCAAGTTTTTGACTTTGTAATATTCACCAGGTAAGTTTGTTGTTTACTTGTTTATTACTTGGAATTTACACATTCATAATGGAATTCACTCAGGATCAGTTAGGAGTACTTGGTGCTGTCTTCGCAGAGATGGGATTTAATCCAGGTGATGAGGTTAGTGAGGCAACTGTAAAGGAATGGATTAAGACGAAGGCCATTAAAGTGGATCCTGATGTGCAGCCGGCACCTGCCCATACTGTGACAGTTAATCCTGCGGTGAGGATTTCAGTTTTTTCAGGGGAGGAAAAGGACACAGCTTATGATGTGTGGCGATATGAGGTGGGGTCCTTGTTTGTAACACATGGAGAGGAAGTGGTGGCCACAGCATTAAGAAGGTCATTGAAGGGTAGAGCCAGCAAGGTAGCGATGAATGTGGGACCTAAGGCAAGTGTAGGGGAGATTGTTGCCAAGATGGACAGCATATTTGGAGCAGTTGAGAAAGGGGAAACCTTGTTAGCCAAATTCTTCAGTGCTCGTCAGAAGGAGGGAGAGGATGTGTCTTCATGGAGTTGCAGGCTTGAGGATATTATGAATAAGGCAGTACAACAAGGAGATGTCCCAAATCGGAATGCAGAGGGAATGCTACGTACAATGTTCTGGACTGGGTTGAGACGAGAAATCAAAGATGTTACTGGTCACAAGTATGATACTGTCAGACCATTTATTGCAGTACGCCAAGTCGAACGGGATTTGATCCAGCGGGAAGAGGAGACGACTCCAGGTAAGGCAGCTGATAAGGTCAAACCTGTTGCGCATATGGCTGCGGCTACAGATGAGCTGAAAGAGATGAAGGGACTTATCCAGCAATTGACAACAGATATGGCGGAAATGAAGAAAACCCAACAAAAATCTACAGTAAAGCAGAGTGGAGATAAAGCAGACAAGGGTAAAGGTTCCCATAGTAACCGGAAGAAAGGATCTCAGTCCTGGTATCAGTCCAATTATACTCATGGCCAGCAGCAGGAGAGCTTTCAGCCACAGCAGCTAAACCCAGTTCAACCACAGCATATCCAGGCCCAGCAATGGGGCAATCTTCCACCACCACAGTATCGAGGAAATGAGCCCCAATGTTACAACTAGGTTGTCGTGCTAACATAGATCATCGATGGGAAGGTTTAAACGCCAATCAGTCTGCGATGTAGGGTCAGTTACAGACTGCGATCTACCACGGACCCATTACATGAGGCGTAGTGGTAAAAAGATTCCTGGAGAACTGGTTGGATCTCCGAATGAGGCAGAGATACAGGTTTTTGGTAAGCAAACCACAGCACTACTAGACACAGGCTCCACGGTGTCTACGGTTTCTGAGGCTTTCTACTAGAAACATTTAGCTCATATTCCAATTATGCCTTTGAATACTTTACTTAGGGTAAAATGTGCAGACGGAAATATGTTTCCTTACTCAGGATACGTGGAGGTACAGTTGAGTATACCAACAGTAACCGGATGTGACTCGATAGATTGTTTGCTGCTTGTAGTGCCAGACAGCAATTACAACACATCAGTGCCAATTTTACTTGGAACCAACGTGCTATCCGTAGCTATGGAACAATGTCGACAACAGTACGGAACTAGATTCCTGCAGAATTCCAATCTAAGTACATCTTGGTTCTTGACATTCAGATGTATGTCCATGCGAGCACGGGACCTGGCCCGGCAGGATAGTCGATTAGGTTTGGTAAAGTGCATCGAGGATAGAGATGTAATTATGAAGCCTAACAGTTTTGTGACCATTAGAGGATGTGTGGAATGGAAAAGGGAATGAACTACCCCAGGGTGTGTGCCATGTTACAGCCATCCAAGCTTGCTACTGTTTCGAGTTTATTGGATTTGACTCCTGGCATGGTGGAGTATGACTACATTAATGGAACTGAAGTACAAGTGCAACTTTCCAATGTTACCAGTAGGACTTTGGTTGTACACCCCAAGGCGATCATATGCGAGTTACACCAGGTAGCCGTTCAAGACATGCCGCCAGATCAACCTGGGAAAGGGAGTATTATGGATATATTTGACTTCTCTTCAGCAGCACCCTTATCTCCATCTAAGCTGGCAGAAGGAGTGGATCTGATAAGGAGCTATGAAGACATATTCTCACATCATGACAATGATATTGGACATTCAACAAGGGTTGAACACAACATTGTTTTGGACAACGACGTGCCATTCAAGCAAATACATCGGCGCATACCACCAGGAATGTTGGACGAAGTTAGAGATCATTTACAGTTGGCTTCAGCAGGGATTATACGACCATCACATTCACTCTGGTCATCTAATGTTGTATTAGTAAGGAAAAAAGACGGAACTTTAAGGATGTGTGTCGACTATAGGCAGCTTAATCAACGCACGATTAAGGATTCCTACGCTTTGCCTCGCATTGAAGAAATATTGGATTGCTTGGGAGGATCAAAGTATTTTTCGGTGCTTGACATGAAATCCGGGTATCACCAGGTGGAGGTTAAGGAAGCTCATAAGGAAAGGACAGCATTCACTGTTGGACCCTTGGGATTCTGGGAATTCAACCGATTGCCGTTTGATTTGAGTAACAGTCCTGCTACATATCAGCGCCTCATGGAAGACTGTCTCGGTGACATGCATCCGCGCATCTGTCTCATCTATCTGGATGATTTGATAATATTCGCAGACACCTATGAGGAGCACTTGCGACGACTGGACCAAGTATTTGCCAGATTGAGCGAATGCAACCTGAAACTCTCGCCAAAGAAATGTAACTTCTTCAAAACCCGAGTTAAGTATGTTGGACATAGTTTCAGAGAACGGTGTGGAGGCAGATCCGGATAAAATCCAGAAGATTTTCGATTGGCCTAAACCTACTACGCCGGAGGAAGTACGGAAATTTCTGGGATTTGCCGGATACTACCGGAAATTTGTACAGGGATTCGCAGCGATTGCCAGACCCCTCACCAATCTTCTGCCTCCAACCCATACTAAGGAGACCAAGGGCAAGGCTACTAAGAAAGCAACATCTGCTTGGAGATGGGGATCAGATGAAGAAGAATCGTTTGCCAAGCTAAAATCAGCGCTGTCTACACCCCCTGTACTTGGATATCCAGATTATAGTTTACCCTTCGAGCTGCATACGGATGCAAGTCGGCAGGGATTAGGAGCGGTGCTATACCAGAAGCAAGCAGGACAGACAAGGGTTATAGCATATGCCAGCCGCGGATTGACAAAGGCAGAACAGCACTATCCAGTCCATAAACTGGAGTTTTTGGCGCTGAAGTGGGCGGTTACGGAGAAGTACAAGGACTATCTGTACCAGCACAGATTCACAGTCTATACCGATAATAATCCACTTACCTATGTCCTCTCCAAGGCGAAACTTGATTCGACAGGACATCGATGGTTGGCAGCCCTGTCTGCTTATGACTTCGACATTAAGTACAAGCCAGGAAAGACCAACATGGACGCTGATGCTCTCTCACGTTATCCAGGTCAAGATCTTGGGACGGGAGGTGAAGAGGAGATCAGCCATATACCGATAGAGTGTGTTAGTGCAGCTTGTCAGTCTATGGTCAACACGACGCCATATTTGGAGACCGTGTGCATGTCTACAGATTTGATGGATTATTTAACAGATGTCGAGGGTAGTAACTATACACCAGCTGAGATGAGAAGGTTACAAGAGAAGGACAACATTATTGGGAAGATGATGCCTTATGTGAGACGCGGCGAACGTCCTAGAAGAATTCTGAATGCTTCTACGGACTTTGTTACGCTCTGCAAAGGTTTCGACAGTCTTCGATTGAACAGAGGAGTTATGTTTCGGGAAGTGGTTAGCAACGGAGAAACTGTTAAGCAGCTTGTACTACCCCTGAAGTTACGCCGTGACGTGTTACATGCCATTCATAACGATCTAGGTCACCCAGGACGCGATAGGACTCTGTTGTTACTACGGGGCCTGGAATAACCAAGGATGTAGAGGAGTGGGTGAAAGTATGCGACCGCTGTACGAGGGCCAAGACTCCAGTGAACACTCTTCGAGCTCCGTTGGTGAATATCGTCACGACGCAACCCATGGAACTGGTGGCTATGGATTTTCTTACATTAGAACCATCCAAAGGGAACTATCAGTACATACTGGAGAAACAACAATGAACCCTTCGGCAAACGTGGGCCGAAGGCGGATACTAGCGTGACTGTATCATGTTCAACACTAGAACGCTAGTTTATAGTTTATAGTAACAAATGAAAACAACATATTTGAGTCATAATTATACAAACATTAGTCTGGAATGTTAAATGCTTTACCCTCCTTATTTAGTAACTCTCTTATGTGCAAACTTTGTCTTTATATATAGTCTAGGTATTTCTGGCTATTTTAATATAGATTAGACATGTCCCTGTGGTCATATTATGTCAAGTCAACATCACCAAATCACTGAAATTGTCTGAATTACAAGTAGTCCGTTATTTCAGGCAAAAGTAATCGATAAACGAGAAATGACTTCACTTAATTGCGAACAGCGCTATTCTAAACGATGCCTCGATTACTGAGGCAAAGTCCGATGAATTCCGAATAGCATAAAACACCGCAGCGCCCCCATACTGCATAATGAGGAACTAAAGAATGAGATCGCCAACAATCACAAAGTGAACGCGAATGCCGATAATGCAATACTGAATGTTGACCTAGCGAATGCCGGATTGCGCAATGACAATGTTGACGACTGGAATAATCAAACTGCAATATGCAATCTTAACACTGAATACATGGATGATAATAAAGGAAATGATAAGGTTCAATTCGCATTACACAATGTTAATGTTGCACACAATAATGCAATAACGGATAGTGTAATATTTACTTGAATTCCGTTCTATATGGATTTCCGACCAGCACATTGACAACACGTACACTACGGATTACCAAGTGTGATCAGAACTTATATTGGGCTTGCTTAATTGACAGAGTTGGATCACCAACCATATATGTACACTTGTATTTATTGGAATACCAAAACATGTGGACTAAATCATCATGTTAATTTGCAAAACGGTTGGTATTGTGATTTGAAACTATTAGCAATAGCAGTCAACGGCCTTTTATAAGCGTATATTCGCTTCTTGGCCTATTTGAGGAAATGATATAAGAAATCATTACAAACTGATTTGAATCATCCGCGTCGAAATATACAAGTCTCGGCAACTTAATCATTAATACATTCAGGTAAAGAAAAAAAACTACAGGGGACAGATCCTAAAGGGGCGAATTCCCGCGAACGCTCAACTACGTGCCAAAAGTGAGGCAGTGTCAAGGGGGTATTATGAAGAAGAAAAGGGTTCAGCAAGGAGAAAATATCATATCCCAAATGTGTTGTCTCTTACGATCGTGAGATAGGGGCAGCAGGTACAATTCTTAAGCCCTATTTGGGACAGAAAAGATCCATTACCCCCATATTTAATAACTTTACTAATTTACAATACTGGATTTAGCATCACTTACAATACTTTATTTCAAAAGAACGTTAAGTACATGTATTCTTATAATGTCCCTATTCAAACGAATGAAAGCGTGAAAAGCAGGTTATGATAAACCTCGGGTACTGAAAAACCTTTTAAAAACAAATTGAAAGTTCGGCATGAATTAAACTGTATCATACAGACGTTTCATTCTTCTAGGACTTTTCGCTAAGGGAGGCGACAATTAACTACAAAATTTTCAATTTATTTCGTTTCATCCTCGATATTCAAAGGGTTAGGCTATAGGCCTCAAGATTGGCTTGATGTACACCAAACAAATCTTTTTATTCTATCCACAAGGTGGACAAAAGTCTTCAATTCAGTTGTGCAGATAAAAATAAAGTGAATGATGTAAACCAAGGAGTATCAAATTATTCTAATATTCTTGTTGATCCGAATGGAAGAATGCGAGGGGTGTTGATGTCGGAGAATCCCGAGAAAACCGGCGGGCCACATAGTCGGACAGGTGAACTCCATTGCTTTTCCAGTTCAATCGGGGATTCATACATGGTCGCCAAGATGAAAGGCGAATGTGCCTTACTGTAACTGTTTAGTATCATACTGCGTGATCAGTTATTAGTTTGGTGAGTATGTTCATGTAAGTGAATGGCATAGTGGTTTGCCATAGTTTCACAAAAAAGACATCTCCCAATAAAACACAAAAGACAAAAAAGTTACTTTTTATGTATTTTTTATTGTCACGTAAAAAAGTTGATGTGTTTGAGTTGTGGTGGGAGATAATCTTGTTCCACTGGGTCATCATAATCAGGATTGTACTTGTAACCTTTACCGTAACCTGCAATAAAAAGAAACCTTGTAGACTAGTGCTATCAACAATTAATTCCGTTTTAGAAGCAAGTTAGAGATGTTTGACGAAATGATTATGTCTATCTGCCCAGTTGAAAAACAAAACCACAAAGACTTAGGCCTGAAACTAAGGCACAAAGACCATTGACATTAACGGTTACAAATATCGTTAGCGTGAACCGAAAGATACAAAGCCCACTGGTGTCTAACGCTCGAAGCCCATTTTCATCGACTAGAAGACCATTGGCACAGATAAAAAGACACACAGACTAATGACATAGATCAAACGACAGACCGTTGACACAGATCAACGACACAGACTATTGACATAGATCAAAAGACACAGACTATTGACATATATCAAAAGACACACAGACTATTGACACAGATCAAAAGACACACAGACCATTGACACATCACAAGACACACAGACCATTGACACATCACAAGACACACATACTATTGACATAGATCAAAAGACACACAGACTATTGACATAGATCAAAAGACACACAGACCATTGACACAGATCAAAAGACACACAGACCATTGACACATCACAAAACACACATACTATTGACATAGGTCAAAAGACACAGACTATTGACACAGATCAAAAGACACACAGACCATTGACATTGATCAAAAGACACACAGATCAAAAGACACACAGACCATTGACACATCACAAGGCACACATACTATTGACATAGATCAAGACACACAGACCATTGACACATCAAATGACACAGACCATTGACAAATCAAGTGACACACCGACCAGTGACACACAGTCCATTGACACAGATCAAAAGACACAGACCATTGACACAGATCAAATGACACACATACTATTGACATAGATCAAACATCACACAGATCATTGACATAGATTAAACGACACACAGACTATTGACACATCAAATGACACACAGACCAGTGACACATCAAGTGACACACAGTCCATTGACACAGATCAAAAGAGACAGACTATTGACACAGATCAAATGACACACAGACTACTGACATAGATCAAATGACACACAGATCATTGACATAGATTAAACGACACACAGACTATTGACATATCAAATGACACACAGACCAGTGACACATCAAGTGACACACAGTCCATTGACACCGATCAAAAGACAGACTATTGACAGAGATCAAATGACAGACAGACTATTGACATAGATCAAACGACACACAGATCATTGACATAGATTAAACGACACACAGGCTATTGACACATCAAATGACACACAGACCAGTGACACATCAAGTGACACACAGTCCATTGACACAAATCAAAAGAGACAGACTATTGACACAGATCAAATGACACAGACTATTGACATAGATCAAACGACATACAGATCATTGACATAGATTAAACAACACACAGACTATTGACACATCAAATGACACACAGACCAGTGACACATCAAGTGACACACAGTCCATTGACACAGATCAAAAGACAGACTATTGACACAGATCAAATGACAGACAGACTATTGACATAGATCAAACGACACACAGATCATTGACATAGATTAAACGACACACAGGCTATTGACACATCAAATGACACACAGACCAGTGACACATCAAGTGACACACAGTCCATTGACACAAATCAAAAGAGACAGACTATTGACACAGATCAAATGACACAGACTATTGACATAGATCAAACGACACACAGATCATTGACATAGATTAAACAACACACAGACTATTGACACATCAAATGACACACAGACCAGTGACACATCAAGTGACACATAGTCCATTGACACAGATCAAAAGACACACAGACCATTGACATCAACCAAAACAAGAGGCCCATGGGCCTAAACGGTCACCTGAGTTTTGATATATTTTAGCAAATTTGGCCCCTGTGATCTTGAATGAAGGTCAAGGTCATCCATTTGAACAAACTTGGTAGCCCTTCATCCCAGCATGCTACAGACCCAATATCAGGTCTCTGGGCTTGTTGGTAATTGAGAAGAAGTTGAAAATGTAATTTTTTTACGACGCACGACGCCGGACAAAAGGCGATTGTAATAGGTCAACTGAGACTTCGTTTCAGGTGACCTAATAAACAAAAGTCACTGGCATTAACAGAAAGCCACAAAGGCGATTGCCACAGATAGAAACTAGAACTGTCGTCCAGAGGGCCAACTCATACCCCCCGCTCCTGCAACCCCCATCGTTATTATGTGTTCATTTATAAACGAGATATACAGTTAAATCTCACTTCGTATTCAGTTTTCTTGGTTACCCCAATTCTTTTTTTATCTATATTATGAATAAATTGTTGTACATGATATTATGAAATGATTTCACATGAGAAAATCTTTTCAATTGATCAATTTATAACAAAGAAAATATTAAAAAGGTTATGAGAAAGGTAAAGTGTGAATGGGATTTATTATAAAAATTACGACGTGATATAGATTACACACATCTACAATGTATAAGGATTATTATCATGAAGTTTCGTTGAAATCAGATAAGTAGTTTAGGAGAAGTAGCCGGTACATCGTTGCGTCAAACTCGCCCAAAAAACCTAAGTTTTGTTCCCTGGTTACCATGGTAACCAAAAAATTACGACGTGATATAGATTACGCACACCTACAATGTATAAGGATTATTGTCATGAAAAAACTAACTTCTGTGCCCTGGTTGCCATGGTAACCATAAGAGGAGTAGACCAAAAAACTAAGTTTTGTGCCCTGGTTACCATGGTAACCAAAAAATTACGATGTTATATAGATTACGCACATCTACAATGTATAAGGGTTATTGTCATGAAGTTTCGTTGAAATCGGATAAGAAGTTTAGGAGGAGTAGCCGGTACATCGTTGCATCTACAAACTCGCCCAAAAAACTAAGTTTTGTGCCCTGGTTACCATGGTAACCAAAAAATTACGACGTGATATAGATTATGCACATCTACAATGTATAAGGATTATTGTCATGAAGTTTCGTTGAAATCGGAACAGTAGTTTAGGAGGAGTAGCCGGTACATCGTTGTGTCTACAGACGGACGGACGGACAGACGGACAACCTGATTCCAGTATACCCCCCCTAACTTCGTTGCGGGGGGTATAAAAAAAACTTACAGACATGAACCAAAAGGCATGAAATAGAAGGCACCAAATCCATTGGAGTCAGCCTATACCATTGTCACATAATGTATAGCAGGTTATTTTAGTGAAGTGCAAATTTTTGCTGATTTAGGAACTAGTTTTCAAGTGCTAAAATATTAACCAAAAAGTATTAAAAGCATACTGGTAATTCAGTACCCCTGTAAAGACAACACAAACATCAAATCTTTATGGTAATTCAGTGCCCTTGTAAGGACATAGCACACACATCATTATAAGCTTACTCACCTAAAGATTTCATCAGTTTTGTTGAAGCATTCCTTAGATGGAGTGGGACAGAAGGCTGGGTACCTTGATGACCTTTGACTTGTGTTTTAGCCTGACTGTAAGCTTTATATATTTCCACAGATTTTGGAGCCCTGCATAGGTACACAGTACACTGGGCTAGGACCACCTGTATATAAACATGGTAAGATATGTATAAATCCTCAATACATAGGTACACCGGACTAGGACCACCTGTATATAAACATGGTAAGATATGTATAAATCCTCAATACATAGGTACACCGGACTAGGACCACCTGTATATAAATATGGTAAGATATGTATAAATCCTCAATACATAAATTAGGTACACTGGGCTAGGACCACCTGTATATAAACATGGTAAGATATGTATAAATCCTCAATACACAGGTACACTGGGCTAGGACCACCTGTATATAAACATGGTAAGATATGTATAAATCCTCAATACACAGTACACAGGGCTAGGACCACCTGTATATTAACATGGTAAGATATGTATAAATCCTCAATACACAGTACACAGGGCTAGGACCATCTGTACATGTATATAAACATGGTAAGATATGTATAAATCCTGAATACACAGGTACACTGGGCTAGGACCACCTGTATATAAACATGGTAAGATATGTATAAATCCTCAATACACAGTACACTGGGCTAGGACCACCTGTATATAAACATGGTAAGATATGTATAAATCCTCAATACATAGGTATACTGGGCTAGGACCACCTGTATATAAACATGGTAAGATGTGTATAAATCCTCAATACATAAGTATACTGGGCTAGGACCACCTGTATATAAACATGGTAAGATATGTATAAATCCTCAATACATAGGTACACCGGACTAGGACCACCTGTATATAAATATGGTAAGATATGTATAAATCCTCAATACATAAATTAGGTACACCGGACTAGGACCACCTGTATATAAACATGGTAAGATATGTATAAATCCTCAATACATAAATTAGGTACACTGGGCTAGGACCACCTGTATATAAACATGGTAAGATATGTATAAATCCTCAATACACAGTACACTGGGCTAGGACCACCTGTATATAAACATGGTAAGATATGTATAAATCCTCAATACATAGGTATACTGGGCTAGGACCACCTGTATATAAACATGGTAAGATGTGTATAAATCCTCATTACATAAGTATACTGGGCTAGGACCACCTGTATATAAACATGGTAAGATATGTATAAATCCTCAATACATAGGTACACCGGACTAGGACCACCTGTATATAAATATGGTAAGATATGTATAAATCCTCAATACATAAATTAGGTACACCGGACTAGGACCACCTGTATATAAACATGGTAAGATATGTATAAATCCTCAATACATAAATTAGGTACACTGGGCTAGGACCACCTGTATATAAACATGGTAAGATATGTATAAATCCTCAATACACAGGTACACTGGGCTAGGACCACCTGTATATAAACATGGTAAGATATGTATAAATCCTCAATACATAGGTACACTGGGCTAGGACCACCTGTATATAAACATGGTAAGATATGTATAAATCCTCAATACACAGGTACACTGGGCTAGGACCACCTGTATATAAACATGGTAAGATATGTATAAATCCTCAATACATAGGTACACTGGGCTAGGACCACCTGTATATAAACATGGTAAGATGTGTATAAATCCTCAATACATAAATTAGGTACACTGGGCTAGGACCACCTGTATATAAACATGGTAAGATATGTATAAATCCTCAATACACAGGTACACTGGGCTAGGACCACCTGTATATAAACATGGTAAGATATGTATAAATCCTCAATACATGGATATAAGTGTAGACAGGGCTTGGACCACCTGTATGTTTCATTCTTTCATAGACAATGGAGAGTATGGCAAAACTTTATAGAAACAAAAAAAATATTCAAGTGGAAAATTAAATTTGTGGAGAAATGATGATAAATCATTAAAATTATACCTATGTACATAATGTATTTCAGTTGGAATACCTGTATACCACACCTGATACATACTGATGTTACATACAGGAATCAGCTGGAATACCTGTATACACACCTGATACATACTGATGTTACATACAGGAATCAGCTGGAATACCTGTATACACACCTGATACATACTGATGTTACACACAGGAATCAGCTGGAGTACCTCATACACCACACCTGATACATACTGATGTTACACACAGGAATCAGCTGGAATACCTGTATACACACCTCATACATACTGATGTTACACACAGGAATCAGCTGGAATACCTGTATACACACCTGATACATACTGATGTTACACACAGGAATCATCTGGAATACCTGTACACCACACCTCATACATACTGATGTTACACACAGGAATCAGCTGGAATACCTGTACACCACACCTGATACATACTGATGTTACACACAGGAATCAGCTGGAATACCTGTATACACACCTGATACATACTGATGTTACACACAGGAATCAGCTGGAATACCTGTATACACACCTGATACATACTGATGTTACACACAGGAATCAGCTGGAATACCTGTACACCACACCTGATACATACTGATGTTACACACAGGAATCAGCTGGAATACCTGTATACACACCTCATACATACTGATGTTACATACAGGAATCAGCTGGAATACCTGTATACACACCTGATATATACTGATGTTACATACAGGAATCAGCTGGAATACCTGTATACACACCTGATATATACTGATGTTTCACACAGGAATCAGCTGGAATACCTGTATACACACCTGATATATACTGATGTTACACACAGGAATCAGCTGGAATACCTGTATACACACCTCATACATACTGATGTTACACACAGGAATCAGCTGGAATACCTGTATACACACCTCATACATACTGATGTTACACACAGGAATCAGCTGGAATACCTGTATACACACCTCATACATACTGATGTTACACACAGGAATCAGCTGGAATACCTGTATACACACCTGATATATACTGATGTTACACACAGGAATCAGCTGGAATACCTGTACACCACATCTGATACATACTGATGTTACACACAGGAATCAGCTGGAATACCTGTACACCACATCTGATACATACTGATGTTACACACAGGAATCAGCTGGAATACCTGTACACCACACCTGATACATACTGATGTTACACACAGGAATCAGCTGGAGTACCTCATACACCACACCTGATACATACTGATGTTACATACAGGAATCAGCTGGAATACCTGTATACACACCTGATACATACTGATGTTACACACAGGAATCAGCTGGAATACCTGTATACACACCTGATACATACTGATGTTACACACAGGAATCAGCTGGAATACCTGTATACACACCTGATACATACTGATGTTACACACAGGAATCAGCTGGAATACCTGTATACACACCTCATACATACTGATGTTACACACAGGAATCAGCTGGAATACCTGTATACACACCTGATATATACTGATGTTTCACACAGGAATCAGCTGGAATACCTGTACACCACACCTGATACATACTGATGTTACACACAGGAATCAGCTGGAATACCTGTATACACACCTGATATATACTGATGTTACACACAGGAATCAGCTGGAATACCTGTACACCACACCTGATACATACTGATGTTACACACAGGAATCAGCTGGAATACCTGTATACACACCTGATATATACTGATGTTTCACACAGGAATCAGCTGGAATACCTGTACACCACACCTGATACATACTGATGTTACACACAGGAATCAGCTGGAATACCTGTACACCACACCTGATACATACTGATGTTACACACAGGAATCAGCTGGAATACCTGTACACCACACCTGATACATACTGATGTTACATATAGGCTTCAGTTACCACACAGTTTTTATATAACATATAAACATGATGGTAACTAAAGCCAAGTTCATCTACTTGGTGTAGGTTAGATGAGTTATCGCATAGTAAATTGTTCCAATGATTTATTTGACATGTCACTTTTGATATGTGAACAGTTTCAATGACCTTTGTATTACATACTTTACCATATAGTGTGCACATGCAATAGTTAAACTACAGTTTAGGAAACACACTAAGGACGGTGACGAATAAATATACCACTTACATCACATTCTGGCATCCCCATCAGATGGCAAGCCTGGTAAGCAGAGACAGCCTGGGTCAGGGCCGTAGGATCAGACAGACCTACAAACATTATTATACTGGGGTTACATTGTATACATCAGGATCACAGACCTACAAACAATATCATACTGGGGTTACATTGTATACATCAGGATCACAGACCTACAAACAATATCATACTGGGGTTACATTATGTACATCAGGATCACAGACCTACAAACATTATTATACTGGGGTTACATTGTATACATCAGGATCACAGACCTACAAACAATATCATACTGGGGTTACATTATGTACATCAGGATCACAGACCTACAAACATTATTATACTGGGGTTACATTGTATACATCAGGATCACAGACCTACAAACATTATTATACTGGGGTTACATTGTATACATCAGGATCACAGACCTACAAACATTATTATACTGGGGTTACATTGTATACATCAGGATCACAGACCTACAAACAATATCATACTGGGGTTACATTATGTACATCAGGATCACAGACCTACAAACATTATTATACTGGGGTTACATTATATACATCAGGATCACAGACCTACAAACAATATCATACTGGGGTTACATTGTATACATCAGGATCACAGACCTACAAACAATATCATACTGGGGTTACATTATGTACATCAGGATCACAGACCCAAAAACATTATTATACTGGGGTTACATTTTATATCATAGAATCATAATATTAGGCAAACTTAAAAATATCTTGGTTTACTGTAACCCGACCAGGGGTTTTTACATATGGTAGGTACAAGTAGGTGGTGCTGAACTTTTTTTTATTCAGTTCTGAAAACAGAATTATTTTGTGATCTTAAACAAAAGAAACCCACACCAAGCTTAATTGGGATTGCGAGATGTATTTTGAAACTTGTAAAGCAACTTACAGGCCTCTTGGTCAATGAGAAGAAGTTGTTAATTGTTTAAAGATTTAAGCCTATTTGACCCCAGACACCTTGAATGAAGTTCAAGATTATTCATTTGAACAAACTTGGTAGCCCTTCACCCGAGTATGCTACAGGCCCAATACCAGGTTTCTGGGACTTAAGGGAAAAGTTGATACTAGACAGACTACAACTGGACGATGGATAGATGGATGCCGCACCACGGCATAAGCTCATTTGCCTTTCAGGCAGGAAAGCTTATGATACAAGGGATGTTCGCTTACCAACATCTTCACTAGCCACTCTGATCAATCTGCGTGCAACATACAATGGATTCTCTCCCCCTTCTAACATTCTGGCCAGCCAATAGAGGGCAGCAGTAGCATCAGAACCACGAATAGATTTGTGCAGAGCTGATATACAGTTATAATGTTCCTCCCCAGCCCGGTCATACAGGACATGTGATCTTTGTAGGCCCTCCTTCACATCTGCAGAAGTCACAACAGGTCGCCTTATTGACTGACAGGAGTCCTTGGATTGGCTGCTGTGCTGACAGAGGCGGGACTGTAGGGCCATGTGGAGACTGTTGAGGGCTGCCCTGGCATCCCCATCACATAAATTAGACAAAGTTGTCAGTGCCTGCTGTTCTATATACACAAGTTTCCTGTTAACACCAAGAAAAAGAAAACTCCCTGATTTTTTGGATTTTTTTTTTGTCGATTTTATGAATATCGGAATAAACACATGTACAGAGATAGAGTTTTGTTGTGTATGAAAACAGAATGTATTCCAGGTATGTGTCTGACTCCTTCCCAACAGGTACACAGGCCATGTCACTCTTAAGTACTGCCCCACTAATACCCTTTTATGTTAGATTTGGTTTCACATCACTTCCCCCAAAGACTGATCAGCTGATGGCCATACCTGTCAGATTCAGACACCTCTCCTTCATTTGGACCACACCCTTCTGTTAAGATACCTCCACCCACAGCAAGTACGGCCTTGGTAAGGATATGCTCTAGGTCTGACGGTTCCAGTTTGTCAAGTGTTATGACACGACAGCGACTCAGTAGGGCGCTGTTTACCTGGAAAGATGGGTTCTCTGTGGTAGCCCCTATCAGAATTATGGTGCCATCTTCCACATGGGGCAGAAGGGAGTCCTGAAATACAGACACAAACCAGACTATCTGAACTAATAATGTTATACAAAGCATTCTGTCTGAACTAGCAGTGCCCTGTGACACAGACCAAAACCAAACTGTCTGGACTAGTAGTACCCTGTGACACAGACTCTAACCAAACTGTCTGGACTAGCAGTACCCTATGATACAGACCCAAACCAAACTGTCTGGACTAGTAGTGCCCTGTGACACAGACCCAAACCAAACTGTCTGGACTAGTAGTACCCTGTGACACAGACTCTAACCAAACTGTCTGGACTGGCAGTACCCTGTGACACAGACTCTAACCAAAAAAAAACTGTCTAGACTAACAGTACCCTGTGACACAGACCCAAGCAAAACTGAAAAAACTCTAATCAGTCTCATTCCCTTTTTCGGAGGGTGTATTTGTGGACTACTATTTTGGTTACTATTTCAAAATTGATCAGTATGTAAAAATGAAAGGCTTATTTGTTCACAGGGGCTTATTTGTGGACAGCTAGCTTATTTGTTGATAATTAACTAAGGTGAGGCTTCAATTGTACTTTAATGAATCAAAGTAAATCAATGAGATTACTGAAGACCTCCACAAATCAATGAGTTTATCCAAGACTTGCACAAATATCCAAGACTTCAACAGATAAGATTACCGAAGACTTCAACAAATGACTAAGATTACCCAAGACTTCTACAAATCAATAAGAATACCCAAGACTTCCTCAATAAGAATATCCAAACTTCAATTATAATAGATAAATCACTCTGTTAGTGTATATATGAATAAACCTGTTGTGTTTTGTTGAAACGGTGGATTTCATCCAGAAAGAGAACAGTTTTTTTCCTCAGCATCCTCTGATCATTCCTCGCCACCTTGACTGCCTCCTTAACATCATTGACTCCTGATGTTGTTGCGGACATTTGGACAAATTTAAGAGTACTTCCAGACTTACACTGCTGTGCAATTATCTTGGCAAGTGTTGTCTACAAAATATTAGAACCATGCTATTCACAGACCAAGTATTGTATTAAATCAAATAGATCAGGTATCGTACAAAATGACACAGACCAGGTACTGTTCCAAATGACACAGACCTGGTACTGTACAAAATGACACAGACCAGGTATTGTACAAAATGTAAGAGACCAGGTATTGTACAAAATGTTACGGACTATGTACTGTACAAAATGTTACAGACCCGGTACTGTACAAAATGTTACAGACCAGGTACTGTACAAAATGTTACAGACCAGGTACTGTACAAAATGTTACAGACCAGGTACTGTACAAAATGTTACAGACCAGGTACTGTACAAAATGTTACAGACCAGGTACTGTACAAAATGTTACAGACCAGGTATTGTACAAAATGTTACAGACCAGGTATTGTACAAAATGACACAGACCAGGTACTGTACAAAATGTTACAGACCAGGTACTGTACAAAATGACACAAACCAGGTATTGTACAAAATGTTACAGACCAGGTACTGTACAAAATGTTACAGACCAGGTATTGTACAAAATGACACAGACCAGGTACTGTACAAAATGTTACAGACCAGGTATTGTACAAAATGTTACAGACCAGGTACTGTACAAAATGTTACAGACTAGGTACTGTACAAAATGACACAGACCAGGTATTGTACAAAATTACAAAGACCAGGTATTGTATAAATTTGTTACTGACCAGGTACTGTACAAAATGTTACAGACAAGGTACATTACATAATGACACAGACCAGGTACTGTACAAAATGTTACAGACCAGGTACTGTACAAAATGTTACAGACCAGGTACTGTACAAAATGTTACAGACCAGGTACTGTACAAAATGTTACAGACCAGGTACTGTACAAAATGTTACAGACCAGGTACTGTACAAAATGTTACTGACCAGGTATTGTACAAAATGTTACAGACCAGGTATTGTACAAAATGTTACTGACCAGGTATTGTACAAAATGACACAGACCAGGTACTGTACAAAATGACACAGACCAGGTACTGTACAAAATGTTACAGACCAGGTACTGTACAAAATGTTACTGACCAGGTACTGTACAAAATGTTACAGACCAGGTATTGTACAAAATGACACAGACCAGGTACTGTACAAAATGTTACAGACCAGGTATTGTACAAAATGTTACAGACCAGGTATTGTACAAAATGTTACAGACCAGGTATTGTACAAAATGTTACATACCAGGTACTGTACAAAATGTTAGAGACCAGGTATTGTACAAAATGACACAGACACGATACTGTACAAAATGTTACAGACCAGGTACTGTACAAAATGACACAGACCATGTACTGTACAAAATGTTACAGACCAGGTATTGTACACAATGTTACAGACCAGGTATTGTACAAAATGACACAGACCATGTACTGTACAAAATGTTACAAACCAGGTACTGTACAAAATAACACAGACCAGGTAATGTACGTAATGACACAGACCAGGTACTGTACAAAATGTTACAAACCAGGTACTGTACAAAATGACACAGACCATGTACTGTGTACAGTACAAAATGACACAGACCAGGTATTGTACATAATGACACAGACCAGGTATTGTACAAAATGACACAGGCCAGGTACTGTACAAAATGTTACAGACAAGGTACTGTACAAAATGACACAGACCAGGTACTGTACAAAATGTTACAGACCAGGTACTGTACAAAATGACACAGACCAGGTATTGTACAAAATGTTACAGACCAGGTATTGTACAAAATGTTACAGACAATGTACTGTACAAAATGTTACAGACCAGGTACTGTACAAAATGACACAGGCCAGGTATTGTACAAAATGTTACAGACCAGGTACTGTACAAAATGTTACAGACAATGTACTGTACAAAATGACACATTGCAGGTACTGTAGATAATGACACAGACCAGGTATTGTACATAATGACACAGACCAGGTATTGTACACAATGACACAGGCCAGGTATTGTACAAAATAACACAGACCAGGTATTGTACATAATGACACAGACCAGGTATTGTACAAAATGTTACAGACCAGGTATTGTACAAAATGTTACAGACCAGGTACTGTACAAAATGTTACAGACCAGATATTGTACATAATGACACAGACCATGTACTGTACACAATGTTACAGACCAGGTACTGTACAAAATGACACATATCATGTACTGTACAAAACGACACAGACCAGGTACTGTACATAATGACACAGACCAGGTATTGTACAAAATGACACAGACCAGGTATTGTACAAAATGACACAGACAATGTACTGTACAAAATGTTACAGACCAGGTACTGTACAAAATGACACATACCAGGTACTGTACATAATGACACAGACCAGGTATTGTACAAAATGACACAGACAAGGTACTGTACAAAATGTTACAGACCAGGTATTGTACAAAATGACACAGACCAGGTATTGTACAAAATGTTACAGACCAGGTATTGTACACAATGTTACAGACCAGGTACTGTACAAAATGACACAGACCATGTACTGTACAAAATGTTACATACCAGGTATCCGTATTGTACAAAATGTTACAGACCAGGTATTGTACACAATGTTACATACCAGGTACTGTACAAAATGACACATACCAGGTACTGTACATAATGACACAGACCAGGTATTGTACAAAATGACACGGACAAGGTACTGTACAAAATGTTACAGACCAGGTACTGTACAAAATGACACAGACCAGGTATTGTACATAATGACACAGACCAGGTATTGTACAAAATGTTACAGACCAGGAATTGTACACAATGTTACATACCAGGTACTGTACAAAATGTTACAGACCAGGTACTGTACAAAATGTTAGAGACCAGGTATTGTACAAAATTACACAGACAAGGTATTGTACAAAATGTTACAGACCAGGTACTGTACAAAATGACACAGACTAGGTATTGTACATAATGACACAGACCAGGTATTGTACAAAATGTTACAGACAAGGTACTGTACATAATGACACAGACCAGGTATTGTACAAAATGACACAGACAATGTACTGTACAAAATGTTACAGACCAGGTACTGTACAAAATGACACATACCAGGTACTGTACATAATGACACAGACCAGGTACTGTACATAATGACACAGACCAGGTATTGTACAAAATGTTACAGACCAGGTATTGTACACAATGACACAGACCATGTACTGTACAAAATGTTACATACCAGGTACTGTACAAAATGACACATATCATGTACTGTACAAAACGACACAGACCAGGTACTGTACATAATGACACAGACCAGGTATTGTACAAAATGACACAGACCAGGTACTGTACAAAATGTTACAGACCAGGTACTGTACAAAATGACACATACCAGGTACTGTACATAATGACACAGACCAGGTATTGTACAAAATGACACAGACCAGGTACTGTACAAAATGTTACAGACCAGGTACTGTACAAAATGACACAGACCAGGTATTGTACAAAATGTTACAGACCAGGTATTGTACACAATGTTACAGACCAGGTATTGTACACAATGTTACAGACCAGGTACTGTACAAAACGACACAGACCAGGTATTGTACAAAATGTTACAGACCAGGTATTGTACACAATGTTACAGACCAGGTATTGTACAAAATGTTACAGACCAGGTATTGTACACAATGTTACAGACCAGGTATTGTACACAATGTTACAGACCAGGTATTGTACAAAATGTTACAGACCAGGTATTGTACAAAATGTTACAGACCAGGTATTGTACAAAATGTTACAGACCAGGTACTGTACAAAATATTACAGACCAGGTACTGTACAAAATGTTACAGACCAGGTATTGTACAAAATGACACAGACCAGGTACTGTACAAAATGTTAGACAAGGTACTGTACAAAATGTTACAGACCAGGTATTGTACACAATGTCACAGATCATGTACTGTACAAAATGTTACAGACAAGGTACTGTACAAAATGTTACAGACCAGGTACTGTACAAAATGTTACAGACCAGGTATTGTACAAAATGACACAGACCAGGTACTGTACAAAATGTTAGACAAGGTACTGTACAAAATGTTACAGACCAGGTACTGTACAAAATGTTACAGACCAGGTATTGTACAAAATGACAAAGACCAGGTACTGTACAAAATGTTACAGACCAGGTACTGTACAAAACGACACAGACCAGGTATTGTACAAAATGACAAAGACCAGGTACTGTACAAAATGTTACAGACAAGGTACTGTACAAAATGACACGGACCAGGTACTGTACAAAATGTTACAGACCAGGTATTGTACAAAATGACACAGACCAGGTACTGTACAAAATGTTACAGACAAGGTACTGTACAAAATGACAAAGACCAGGTACTGTACAAAATGTTACAGACCATGTACTGTACAAAATGTTACAGACCAGGTATTGTACATAATGACACAGACCATGTACTGTACAAAATGTTACAGACCAGGTATTGTACAAAATGACACAGGCCAGGTATTGTACAAAATGTTACAGACCAGGTACTGTACAAAATAACACAGACCAGGTACTGTACAAAATAACACAGACCAGGTACTGTACAAAATAACACAGACCAGGTACTGTACAAAATAACACAGACAAGGAGTAATTTTGTAAAGTATGTAGTCTGTACGTGTCACAGTATACGTAGTGCACAGCTGCACTTCTTCAAAAACATTAGACCATTGTGGTGGTAAACAGTTCACATGCAGCTACACTTTTATGAAAAAAAAAGTTCCCTGAGGTGGTAAATAGTCCACAGCTACTAGACAGTTTCTAAAAAACTTGTAAACTATTGATCACATCCATGGATTTATATTACTAGTGAAGTGAAGTGTAAATAATCAATATCTGTAACACTTTACAACTCTGTGTTCAGACATGACTGGTCATTTTTCTGATGACAGTGATGGTTTCACAGAAACAGCATGCATCATTAGTGATACACCAAAGTTTATCCATACACTCTAATAATTGGTTTACTGTCTATAAGTTAAACCATTTTTGAACATGTATAAATATGTGTTCTTTCTATCACCTTCCCACATCCAGGGGGTCCCCACAGTATGAGGGAGGGAATCTGGTCTGTCTGTAACAGGGAACGTAGCAGACTCTTCTTCCCTATCGCCTTGTCTTGTCCTATATACCCATCTAGGCTCTTCGGTCGCATCTGTTCAGCCAAGGGCTTACTGTTGGCAGTCAAACGAATACTGACATTTAATTTCAGAGTTTCTCATTTCCATCACCTGAGAAATGACTTTCTTGATGATCAGACTTATCGGGAATATGAGAGTGGATTGTTTCCTTTCCAGGAGGACTGAACGTGGAGGTGTTATTTTTCATACTACAATCAGTGACAGCTGAATTAGACTGTTTGTTATTGTAATCAACGTCTCTTAAAATGTCTACACATTCAATGTCTGCGGCGTTCCTTTCGCTACGATTTGTGTTTTCGTCTTTCGAGAATAATGTAGATTTGTTCAAGAGTCCATCTTGATCCTGTTGACCTAGGACTCGAACCTGTTGTTGTTAGTTTCTGTTTCTTCTGCACAGGACTGGTCTCCGACTTGCCAGGCTTCAAACACCCCCATGCATTTGTGTCATTTGATTTGCGTTTGTTTGTTATTTTTGGACTGTCAGTTATCTTATCAGGTGTAGTGGTGGTGTTTAGACACTCATTGACGTGGATGTCTATCTGTGACTGTCTGAAATCCCTCTGACAGACCGGACACTCCACATTTCTCTCCATCTTTCACTCCTCCGGCTGTACACATACAGTCTGTAGATTCAAGGGAGGGCACTCTCAATCTCGCCTGCTTCGAAACATCGAGACATTAAACATTGTTTATTCGCATAGTGCATACAACTTTATCACTGTAGTACGATGATTAATCACGCAAGTTGTCCAAGTAATGTAAGTCTGCTGGAGAGAACGAAAGACGTTGGACCTAGATCTAATATAACGACGTTTGTTTTTATTTATATTTCCCGCAGAAACAGACTTGTCTCCCTTCATTCCAAGATGGCGACTACCGGTAAAGACGGAGTAGACAAAAACAACAAATATGATCGACAGCTCAGGTAAGTCCCAACACTTGACCATTGTGTACGTTGGTGTCTTAAATGTAACACGGTTTACTTCGGTACGTTATTCAATTTAACAAAGGCTATATGCGAACTCGGAATTCGCAGATAGATTTCATCAAACACACATACCTGACATAGCTTGTCAGTGGACCTTGATAGGATACATAAGTACGCAATACATCTGCTATACATGGGGTATTCGAGATATATACTGCCCCCCCACCCCTCCCCCTCCCCCAACCACATGTTTAGTCTTATATTTGAAAAAAATAGCCAGAAATACCTATATATGACCAGTAGTAACAGTAAGTAGTAGAGAAGTAGATGTAAGTCCCTCCTCTTGTAGGAGGACCAGTCATACAGACTGTGATTGGAAGTTGATGTTGCAGTGGTGATTGTCACTGTTTGGGTGATTGACCAGTCTATCATTACCAATGTGCCCTAATTGTACAGGACATGATACCAAATTCATCTTACAGTATAATCAGTAGTACTAGTACTAGTTCATTGATTCTCAATCTTTCCTCTTACCTACCAACAGAGACCTATATACTAATCTCTACTATCAGTAAGAAAATAATTTATCTTTCATGAAAGGAGAATACTGCAGCCCTGTGAACACACAAAATATGCGATAATTTTTAATGAAAAAGACAAGTGCACTTTTGCCAACATTTCCCCATTATTGTATCGTCTATTAACGTCGGTGAATAACTAATTTTGTGTGAAAACGTTTCTATGCTTGTTTTCTGAATAACCTGTTATATCACTTGATGGTGTCGGCCATATTGCACTTAAATTGACTTTATAACCATGTAGGGAGAGTGACATAGGACACATTTTTAGTTAAAATATATAAAAATAAAACAAAGACATACCGAAAAGTCAAGACCACATAGTCTGCAAATAATTATAGTTCATATTAAAATATCAACAGTAATTAAAAAAAAAAATTTAAAGAATAAGAAAAACACTTTGAAATGACTAATGACTAGTGTTCTATTCCATGTCTTACAGTCAGTTTATTACAGTCTATCAGCATATATCAATATATATGGTAGTTATATATATATATATATAATGCTTTCATTCTGATAGCTGCATGACCATCCATCCATACCAACTATGATAGGTCCCCTTACATCTTCCTGCTTATCCAGCTGTCTGACATCAATTGACTGGTGACCAGCTGGTCAGGTGTCACTCTGTCACTACCCTTGCCCTCAGGCCATTACCCGTATGTTTTACCTGTAATAGACACCTTCAGTACAATTAACAATTCTATCAATAAATATACAGTAATTAAGCCCCAGATCTGGTCAATTCATTTTCAATTTATTTATTACCTTAACAGTTTATCAGTACAAATATATACAGAACATACATGACAGTTAATTACATGAAATACAGACAAAAGATAGTTTATATAATTACAAACCCACAAAGACCTCACATACACACCCAGACCACCCAGATCCTCCTCCTCCTCCTCCATCATTATATTTTCACCCAACATGTTCTTAATGCCAGCTGCAGTGAACAAGTCTATAGTGGATATGTTCAAAATTTTACGTCTCAGCATTTGTTAAAAATAAATTATATATTAATTAAATCAAATGTTTTTTTTATTCAACTTGAAATTAATCATTCGTTCATTGCCTATTTTAAATTCCTAAGTGAGTTACAATAACCTTGTATTCTGTTTATTCCAGATTGTGGGGTGACCACGGTCAGATTGCTCTGGAGTCTGCCAGAGTTTGCCTTGTCAATGCTACAGCCACTGGTACCGAGATCCTAAAGAACCTTATTCTACCTGGTTTGTTATTATTGTCTATATTTCCAGGTAGTAGTGAAACGATTCACCATGATTACGATGAATCACGATTTATCGACGTCAATTCAATTCTTGATTTATTATATCCTGATTTTGATTCGATTTATTTCTACATGCTAGAATAAATTTCCAGTTTCAGCGAAAACTGAGAGCTACTCAAATGATACATTTGATTAGATGACAGCTTGTAATATGAGCTCACTCAACCAGTCACAGCGACTAGTTGATCCATTGACTTCTTTAAAACCACCAGTATGGAAGTATTTCGGCATTCTGTCAGTTGGAGGAAAAGCAGACAAAAACACAACTGTCTGCCAAATTTTTGTTAACCTTTGTTTGTGTGTTATTTGTGAAAAAAGAATTAATTCTAGGCTTAATATGTAATCAAATCGCAAATAATCGAATTGTGAGGTAAGAATCGAAAATTGAATCAAATCTGATAAATACCAAAATATTGTTTTACAAAAGTTTGGTTTCTGGTGTGATTCAGTGTATTGATCTACCTGTTGAGATCTGTGAACATGCAGATATAAATAGATATAGCGAGGTCAGATTTCAAAATTTCTAAATGAGGGAGTCCATCTTGAGGCTTGGCAAGTATATATTTTTGTAAATGAAAAAAAAAGTAATGATATCAGTAGTATTGAGTATGAGCCATTGTTTGAAACAGCCTTTTTAAAGTACTAATAGGTTAATTAAGACTTATGTTATACAGATATAAATTTGTATTTTTGTTTTAAAGAAGCTTTTAGTTTTATTTCAGTGACAGACAATTTCATAGGTCTTGACCAGTTGATGAATATTTGTATAATTATAGAAACAACAACAAAATGACTAATAATATTCCACTTTATACAGGGATTGGAGCCTTTACAATTGTTGATGGTAACAAAGTCCAGGGAGAGGATGTAGGCAACAAGTAAGTCACTTTCTTATACACACAATGTAAATGGAATTAATCATCAAGTATGTAGTAAAACTCTGCTAGAATTGCTGTAAGAGACAAAGTAGTTCCGTGTACAGGAGAACTTAATGGCTCTCAAGACTCCTGATCATCAGTTATAATCTCCTACACTAACACATCTGTTTTGTATTTGTAGCTTCTTCCTCACCAAAGATTCCCTGGGCGAGGTAATGTGATGTTGAATATTCATAAAAGCTTAATAACATGTACTGCATTATCAATTAATTTGAATATTACAGTTCAAATCATTAATGATCATTTGTAATGTTTGAATAATGCATTAACTGGAGTATAGAAATGATAATTCAATATAAATCAATCATCAAATTCTAAATTTTTGTTCAGTTTACATGCCTAAAGGAATCTACATTTTGTATATGTACTGGTATGTTATTCCCACAGTCGAGGGCCAAGGTAGCTACAGAGTTGCTGGCGGAACTGAATCCTGATGTTACTGGGGACTTTGTGGAAGATGTAAGATATAAATTGCTATATATATATATATACATATATACTTTGATCAAATTAATGTGTGTGTAAAGAGATTTTATTGCTGTACAGACTTAAAGAAAAGTTTACAAATTCATCTTCTTTTATGATGAAGCTTTGGATATGGGATCTTATGATTAGTGTATCAGTGTGAATTGGACCATTATTAATTGTGTAATCTCGTGCTTGGATTGTGTTTTCAATATGATAATACCAGCTGTTTTGAAAAAAAAAGTATAGTTTATAATCAGCCTGTGCTTAAAGAGGCTTACCCGCAGAGAGATCAGAAAAATTGGCTAATAGAAAAAGATTTTTTACACATGACAGATTGTTGGAATTGTTGAGTTTTTCATTTTATTTTCCTTATAAAACGCTGAAAAGTGATATTAAAACTTCATTTTTTAAATATTATTTATTTAATCGCAACCCGCAATAAGTCCCCGCTATAAAGTGGAGTCTAATTTGATTGACACATCAAAGAAACAAGCACGTGCACAGTGCCGCACAGTGATAACTTCAAAGGCAGCGGCGATTTACAAAGAAGATTTGCCGTTATATTCCATACATTTCCCTCTCAGGTTGAGTTTTAAAACGTCTTTTAAATACATATTCTGTAATTGTTTTCAAGAAATAAAGTCGGAAAGCCTCTAATTTTGTCACATAGAAACGTGAACTGAAGTTTATTTAGTGATCGGAGATGTGCCGTTACCATTATTAATTGTGTAATCTCATGCTTGGATTGTGTTTTCAATATGATAATTCCAGCTGTTTTGAAAAAAAAAGTATTGTTTATAATCAGCCTGTGCTTAATTGTTAAAATTTTGTTGCCTTAGAAGTTGGGTTGACTAGACTTATATGTTAGGATTTAGTAAAGCAAAGATTGTAAGCACAATTTGATCTTCATTTTTGCATTTCAGGTATTTATTGCTTAGGTCATTTAAAAAACTTGTTCTCTGTTTAAAGCATCCAGAAAATCTACTGCAGTCCAATCCAAGCTTCTTCAACACATTTACAATGGTGATAGCCACAAACCTTTGTGAAAGGTAAGGAACTTGGTAGAATTTACAGGGTCAGACACACCTTTAATTGTGAAAGGTAGGGAACTTGGCAGAATTTTCAGGGTCGGTACAAACCTTTGTGAAAGATGTTGATGTACGTACATGTCTGTGGTAGACTTTTCTCATATCAATTACTATTAAAAAAATTTACTGTTCATGACAGGTTAATAATTAGGTGTGTTAAAACAGATTGTGTTATGAGTCTTACTTGCTGTATATTGCTTGTCCATTTTCAATACCTTGATACCCAGATGGAACACTATCTAAAGGTAAATGTTATATTCACCATGACTCCAGATCCATTTTCAATAAGTATTTCCGGGTAGATAAGTAAATTTTTATTATGAAATGTAACAAAAATCACTGGGAGTTACTGTACATATCCAGTAGGCTGTGTTCTGTAACAATCCTAAACAATGTTCCATATTTGGTTATTCTGATTTTAATCATTACAGGCGAATTATCATGCATGCAATGTATATGTGAAACCCTGGTAAATACTAGCCACAATATACCACTCAACTAAAGCTTTAGCTTGATCGGTTGAGCGTAAGTTTAGTAAGCCATAGGTCCCGCGTTCGATCCCTTATGGGGGCAGTTATTTAAATCTAATCAATCATGTGCTATGTTAAATATGCCTAGGGGGCAAAACCAATTGTAAAATATTCATATGAGATATTGCAATGTCATTTAAAAACATTGTGTAGGTCAATGATTTAGGTTAACGCCATAATAATTTGATTTATTGAAGGACATTACTACAGTTGAGCAAACAGTTGTGGACGAACAATATCCCGCTCCTGGTGTGTCGCTGTTACGGATTTGTTGGTTACATGAGACTGGCAGTGAGAGAACACACAGGTATGTATGACAGTCATTGTAAGTCTTGGTTATCAAGGTTTATTGACTACATAAGACTGGCTGTGAGGGAACACACAGGTTTGTATGACAGTCATTGTAAGTCTTGGTTATCAAGGTTTATTGACTACATGAGACTGGCAGTAAGGGAACACACAGGTATGTATGACAGTCATTGTAAGTCTTGGTTATCAAGGTTTATTGACTACATAAGACTGGCTGTGAGGGAACACACAGGTATGTATGACAGTGAGGGAACACACAGGTATGTATGACAGTGAGGGAACACACAGGTATGTATGACAGTCATTGTAAGTCTTGGTTATCAAGGTTTATTGACTACATAAGACTGGCTGTGAGGGAACACACAGGTATGTATGACAGTCATTGTAAGTCTTGGTTATCAAGGTTTATTGACTACATGAGACTGGCAGTAAGGGAACACACAGGTATGTATGACAGTCATTGTAAGTCTTGGTTATCAAGGTTTATTGACTACATAAGACTGGCAGTGAGGGAACACACAGGTATGTATGACAGTCATTGTAAGTCTTGGTTATCAGGTTTTATTGACTACCGTACATAAGACTGGCAGTGAGGGAACACACAGGTATGTATGACCTTGTAATTTGATCTTTATACCCCCGCAACGAAGTTAGGGGGGTATACTGGAATCAGGTTGTCTGTCCGTCCGTCTGTCTGTAGACGCATTTTGTCCGGACAACTCCTCCTAAACCGATGGGCCAATTCCGATGAAACTTCACACAGATATTAATGATCATGTGTAGATGTGCATGCCACTTTATTTTTCTCAAAATTATGGTTGCTATGGCAACTGGTCACTATAAACAGGTTTTCTGATAAGAACCATAACTTTAAGTTTGTCCGGACAACTCCTCCTAAACCGAAGGGCCGATTTCAATGAAACTTCACACAAATATAGAGGACCATGTGTAGATGTGCATGCCACTTTCTTTTTCTCAAAATTATGGTTGCTATGGCAACTGGTCACTATAAACAGGTTTTCCGATAAGAACCATAACTTTAAGATTGTCCGGACAACTCCTCCTAAACTAAATGGCCAATTTCAATGAAACTTCACACAAATATAGAGGACCATGTGTAGATGTGCATGCCACTTTCTTTTCTTTTTCAAAATTATGGTTGCTATGGCAACTGGTCACTATATTACTGGGTTATCTTAGTTAGCCTCTAATTAACAGTTTCAATTCACCATTGACTCGTGCAGATTGCGGGGGTATTAGTCAGCCATCCTGGCGACAGTTCTAGTTTGTTTTGACCTTGTGTTGTGACCTCGTGCTATAACCTTTAGTTATGACCTTGTATTATGAACTGGTTTTTTTTTTTGACCTTGTGTTGTGACCTTGTGCTATAACCTCTTGTTATGACCTTGTATTATGACCTTGGAATTTTTTTGAGTTTGTGTTAATTTAAAACTTTTTTGTTTCAGTAATAGAGTCCCACCCTGACAGTAGCCATGAAGACCTAAGACTAGACAGGCAGTTTGATGGACTTGTTTCATATTGTGATTCACTAGACCTTGACACAATGAATAAGAAGGTGAGGTACCATCTATGGTGGTTATCATACCACACTTCCATTCCTAGACCTTGTGATCACTTCATTTAGTGAGCATGGTCATCAAATAGATACAGTGGGCTATTTTAATTGCTCTTTATCTGTGTTTCATCATCCACCTGTCAATAATCCTCAAAGGCTTTCTGTTATCACTATTTATTGAGAAAGTGCTGTGAATCTTTATCCAAATAAGAATAATAACATTTGTAGGTGTCCCACAGTCCCTAGTTGTGCAGGTTGTATTTTGTTTGATTAGAATTTTGACAGTTCAAGTACAATAATCTCAGGGAGAACTAAGGATTTTCTCCAATTTTTATTTGTAGATTTCTCTAAGGAAAAATGAGAAAAGTATAGAAAACTTAAATAGAAACAGAATGGTTGACACCCCTCTGGGATTTCTTGTATTACTACACCAGGAAAGCAAAGAGAAGGGTGTATGTTAACACCCTTCTCACTTTCTTTTAGTTGTATTGCATTGATTTTTGTTCTCAATTTTTTCATTCTCCTTTGTCCAAAAATATGATTGGAATTGTTTTATCATTGTAATATTGAAATATTATGTTGCTGTAGGATCATTCCCATACGCCTTGGCTGGTAATCCTGTACAAGTACCTACAGGTGTGGAAACAACAGGTAAGGTTCTATTTCTGTAAATCTTCCTGTCACCCATAAAAGATAGATTGATGCCTGGTTTGGAGCTAGAGTACTTCCACATATAAAACACCTGGAATAACCACGAGTCTATAGCTCTCTGATACATATTGTACAGTAGCATGCTGAGAAGAAGGGTGGCATGCTACATTTGTTAAAGTAAATGACACTTTGAAGGTCAGAGGTGTCATCTCTATGAATCATTTTTTATTGCAGCATAGTGGTGAAGCTCCAAAAAACTACAAGGAAAAGACACAATTCAAAGAGCTTATCAAACAAGGTGAGTGAAACCAGAATTATCTCCCCTACTACAGAATCACCGCCAATGCTTGATGGTGTTAT
This sequence comes from Pecten maximus, assembly GCF_902652985.1. Classification (NCBI taxonomy): domain Eukaryota; kingdom Metazoa; phylum Mollusca; class Bivalvia; order Pectinida; family Pectinidae; genus Pecten; species Pecten maximus. Next base: position 37,717,763 of record NC_047025.1, read on the forward strand.
TTTAATAGAGCATCATACGGAATAATCTTCGTTCCTTACCTAGGGTAGTTTGTGTTCCTCAGGAATCTGTGTTCCATCCTGTGCTGTCATGGTTGTGTCCTTGTGTGGGACAATTTACACCAATTGATCTGGAGATCATGTGACAGGCTCGTTATGTTTTTCATCACACATTCAGGCAGTTATTACTACTCCTCAAAATGATCCAGGCTGTTAATAGGGAGGTAAACCTTATCAACCTCCAGAAAAAAAAACTGTAATTTGCACAGGTACCTTTGGGGTTGAAAATGCTGAATAAAACCTTCTATTCCTATGTTTAATATAAAATTAAGTGGTCACTGACCTCGTGGCCTGTTTACTAATGCCATCATTATTAATAATCCTAAGATATGAGTACTTTTCTTGTTGATATTTGGAAGTGTGAGTTGAGTGTCCGTTATTGGTTTGGAGGTGTGAGTTGAGTGTCCATTGTAGGTTTGGAGGTGTGAGTTGAGTCTCCGTTGTAGGTTTGGAAGTGTGAGTTGAGTGTCCGTTGTAGGTTTGTGAGTTGAGTGTCCATTGTAGGTTTGGAGGTGTGAGTTGAGTGTCCATTGTAGGTTTGTGAGTTGAGTGTCCGTTGTAGGTTTCGAGGTGTGAGTTGAGTGTCCGTTGTAGGTTTGTGAGTTGAGTGTCCGTTGTAGGTTTGGAGGTGTGAGTTGAGTGTCTATCCTATGTTTGGAGGTGTGAGTTGAGTGTCTGTTATTGGTTTTGAGGTGTGAGTTGAGTGTCCATTGTAGGTTTGGAGGTGTGAGTTGAGTGTCCGTTGTAGGTTTGTGAGTTGAGTGTCCGTTGTAGGTTTCGAGGTGTGAGTTGAGTGTCCGTTGTAGGTTTGTGAGTTGAGTGTCCGTTGTAGGTTTGGAGGTGTGAGTTGAGTGTCTATCATATGTTTGGAGGTGTGAGTTGAGTGTCTGTTGTAAGTTTGGAGGTGCGAGTTGAGTGTCCGTTGTAGGTTTGGAGGTGCGAGTTGAGTGTCTATCATATGTTTGGAGGTGTCAGTTGAGTGTCCGTTGTAGGTTTGGAGGTGTGAGTTGAGTGTCTGTTGTAGGTTTGGAGGTGTGAGTTGAGTGTCCGTTGTAGGTTTGGAGGTGTGAGTTGAGTGTATATCGTATGTTTGGAAGTGTGAGTTGAGTGTCTATCGTATGTTTGGAGATGTGAGTTGAGTGTCTATCATATGTTTGGAGATGTGAGTTGGTGGCCTTGTAATTTTTTAATGGATTTTATTTTTGTTTTGGTTTTTGGGGGTGTGAGTTGAGTGCTTTGTAATTTGGGGGTTAGTCTATCCTATGTTTGGAGGTGTGAGTTGAGTGTCCGTTGTAGGTTTGGAGGTTTGAGTTGAGTATCCTGTTGTAGGTTTGGAGGTGCGAGTTGAGTGTCCATCGTAGGTTTTGAGGTGTGAGTTGAGTGTCCATCGTAGGTTTTGAGGTGTGAGTTGAGTGTCCGTTGTAGGTTTGGAGGTGTGAGTTGAGTGTCTATCGTAGGTTTGGAGGTGTGAGTTGAGTGTCCGTTGTAGGTTTGGAGGTGTGAGTTGAGTGTCCGTTGTAGGTTTGGAGGTGCGAGTTGAGTGTCCGTTGTAGTTTTGGAGGTGCGAGTTGAGTGTCCATCGTAGGTTTGGAGGTGTGAGTTGAGTGTCCATCGTAGGTTTTGATGTGTGAGTTGAGTGTCCATCGTAGGTTTGGAGGTGTGAGTTGAGTGTCCATCGTATGTTTTGAGGTGTGAGTTGAGTGTCCGTTGTAAGTTTGGAGGTGTCTGTTGAGTGTCTATCGTATGTTTGGAGGTGTCAGTTGAGTGTCCGTTATGTTTCTAGATAAATTATATTATGAAGGTGTTACTTAAGTGTTCCTTCTACTTCAAGATGAGTTGATATTTAAATACTTTTGACATTGTTTGGTGGTTCTGGTCTCAGATTAGTATAGATAGTATTTGTTGAGGTTATTACGGTAACATTGATGTCCTGACCAGGTATACGTAAGAATGAGGAGGGTGTTCCCGAGGATGAAGAAAACTTTGATGAGGCCATAAAGAGTGTTAACACCTCGTTAGTCCCTACCAGGATCCCTGGTGATGTCCAAAGGCTTTTTGAGGATTCCTGCTGTAAGGAGTTAAACTCAGATGTAAGTCACCCTTGTGAAGGTCACTGACTCAGATGTAAGTCACCCTTGTGAAAGTCACTGATCCTACGGTATCCAGAGAATGAAGATCAATAACCTTGACATTCAAGTTGATTTTAATTGATAAATAATTTAATGTGTATATCATAATGGTTGTCAGATACAGGGTGTATTATGTTTTCATGTGAGTGGATGTTGGGCTTGTAGACAATGTCTGCTCAATATACATTGACAGATCTATATTTATTCTATTTTGCAGAGCAAGCCATTTTGGATCCTTGTACGAGCAATCCACGAATTTGTGGAAGGGGAAGGCAGAGGTACGACATTTTGGTGTTACTTGGTTTATGTGCAGCTATATTTGAAACTGATTTCAGTAAACTATAAAAAATATCTTGAATATTTTATAAAAGCCACAGTCACTATTACCAAGTATATTCTGTATGTATGATAATGTATAATGCTGTCATTGAATCTTAAAAGACAAGACCATCTGGTGGTACATGACTTATATGCTACACCAGTTAGTGGAGAGTTATGGCTGTGACTATAGATCATCCTTAGATCATCCTTGGCTGTTTACTGTTCAGACTAATATTTCGTCATTAAATACAATCAGAAATTTAGGCCGCATATGATCATGAGTGACTATTTATAGAATCTATTAATGACCTTTTGGCTTTAACTATTTACGCTGTTTACACTACTAATTGCTTTATGCTTAATTTGATGCTTGCAGTTTACTACCAACTCAGTAAGGGGAGATGTGGGTGAGGGAAGGATTCTCACAAGTTTAGCCACTAGAAATCAGCTATTATTTACTGATGTTACCTTTAGACTATGATTGTTTAACATATTAGAGTGTTTACCTACACCTATTTGTAAAGAGGGTAGAAATATACACTCTATGATAAACAAAATGTACAATTAAGTCCATAAGGTCAAACTGATATCAATCATGTTGTAAATCCTAAACTAATCTTGTAGGAGCTCTGCCACTGCGAGGCACCATCCCTGATATGACAGCAGACTCAGAACGATACATCCAGCTACAACAGGTTTATAGAGAACAGGCCGCACAGGATGTTACCATAGTAACCAACAAAGTGCACGACCTGGTGCAAACTTTAGGACGGGTAGGTAATCAGCTCTGTGTGGTGGCCTGTTTAATTACCATCAGCCTGTTGTGTTGTGTATATCTGTCCCAGGTCTCTCTCACTGCTTGCTTCACCTCATACAGTCAAGTGTTTGTATTCTACAACTGTTATTAATTTTAAGATCAAGTAAGAATCTGATGACATTTCAACTGTTTGTGATTGTTAAGTGAAGGTAAAATGACATGACAGCAAACTGTTGATTTCTAAATATAGACCTGTTATGTTAATTTTCTCCTGGTGTTATTTGTTAGGTGTAGAAATGACTATGATGTCCCAGGAACAGATTCTTGTTTCACCTGTAATAACAGGATGACAATTTACAAGCATTTTTCTACCTAATGAATGTCAACTCACCTGAAATAAATATGGTTATGAAAATTCAACAGGGCATGACGTTCTGGTCAGATATAATGTATATTTATGTACATTGTATATAAACCTGATATGTTATTATGTAGGTTAATGACATTGTAGTATACAGACACTGCACTCTCCCCGACATCTTGTCTGCTTCCTCTACAGTCATACATACTTCTTACTCTCCCTGACATCTTGTCTGCTTCCCTTACAGTCATACATGCTTCTTACTCTCCCTGACATCTTGTCTGCTTCCTCTACAGTCATACATACTTCTTACTCTCCCTGACATCTTGTCTGCTTCCTCTACAGTCATACATACTTCTTACTCTCCCTGACATCTGGTCTGCTTCCTCTACAGTCATACATGCTTCTTACTCTCCCTGACATCTTGTCTGCTTCCTCTACAGTCATACATGCTTCTTACTCTCCCCGACATCTTGTCTGCTTCCTCTACAGTCATACATGCTTCTTACCTTGGTTTGGTCATCATTTCTCTAAGGCTAGAAAATTATGATCTACATTGGTATAGATTTCCCCGGTATCATTCTGAAGTCTGCAGGGCAGAGTTACCACTTCATGGACTAATCTGAAGATTCTAAATACACTGTGCCATTGTGATCATACACTGCTTGTGACATTAGACTGTATATTGTTATAAGTACCTGGTAGTTAAAAGTTTTCTGTGATTTCTCATTGATGAACAAAAATATTACACCTTCCATATGATTACCACCTCTATTAGCCTTCTCATGTATGATTTGCTCTTAATTATTAAAGGGAATTTATTATTTAGGCAATCATGGGTATTCATCTTGTCTGAATTGGAAATCAGAATGTTTGATATCATGGTATTTATTGGATGTTAGGTACAGAGGTAGATATTGGAATATTTGGTGTGGCTGTTGTAGATATGAATATACCATATGGGTAGATAATAAACCTGTTGATTGCCAGAATACAAAGTGACATGTACCTGGCAAATATCACATTTAGTTTGACCATTAGGCTTTTTGACCCTCTCAGTAAAATCCTGGTGTAACATTCATTTTAATAAAATAGAGTGTGTCAGATTACAATTAATGTTCAAAATTGTTGTAAATTAAGAGTGAAATATAGAAATGTAATCTAAAATTTGTTTTGTTTTCATGACTAATAGTTGCCGTTCAATTAAGAAAATGCCATTTTGATAATACGGGTACTCTTGAAATATTTCTTATGTTTTCAATAAGTCAGTGTTTAGAAATATTGTTAACATGATAGTGGTTTTTGAAAATTAAGAATATAATCTGTTAAGTAATAAGCTTTTTTAATTTAATTGCTTTTTAAGATCACCATAGATACTCCCGGAAGCACTGATTTAATGTAATTGCTGTTTGTATTTGTCACTAGAGTTTTTGTCACCATACTTGACAATAATTAATTTTTCTTTGTTTTTATGGTAAATACTCAAATGTGATTGCTCGAAAAATTCTTTTCATTCTTCTATGAAAGAAATTCCGAGAATGGCGCGAAAAATGTGACGTCACAATACGACAATTGACGTTGCGTATTGATTTGAGAAAAAGAATCCCATTTAAAACCAGTAAAATTGTACATAAAACATGTTTTAAATTAGAAAATCATTTTCAAAAATTAATTATAAGCTGTTGATGTCAATTTTTTTTTAGTTTCATCGGGGTATGAAACAAATTTTGTTTGCAAACTTCTGTAAGAATCCGCTATGTGGATTCATACAGTTTGCAAACAAAATTTGTTTCATACCCCGATGAAACTAAAAAAAAATGACATCAATGCTTAAATGAATGCATGCCCCTGTTTGCACTTCATTATCCCCTTGTGACGAGATGTGGAGAGCATAAAGAGAATCACATGTATATGTCAGTAAGTACTGGATAACACCAGACACCGTTACTCCACCAATTCCATTTCTAGTCTGATTGTCACTTGTTGACATCCATTTTGTATATTGGTTTGCTTGTCGATCACCTTGGAACAAGAATGAGGACATCTTTACAATAAACTGAATTTCTAGTGCCCTCACTCTACCAACTATTTCCAATTCTCATGAAACTTCATACTCTTGTTAATTTACAATTTAATAGTTCCATCATATGGGGATTGGTATTATCTGGGATCTCTTCTAATTCATCATGATTGTTGCCCAAGAAGTGATACTGCAGCTGTAAAATGCCTTCTTCCTTTGGTCTTGGATTCATATTGTCATATCAGATCACCAGTCTAATTTGTATGAATCATGTGACACATGATTGACAGCATATGGTGAAACCTGTCTGAACTGGTAGCCAGAGAAGATATTGGTAAGGTTTCTTAAACTGCAAGAATTCAGTTAAGACAAAATCATAAAGAGCCTCTTTCTTCTACCTGTATACAAGTTTACGTCAGTGTTGATAATCAACTGGACCAATAGGTATTACACTTTTCTTGTACTCCAGACTTTCCAATGCTATTTAGACCTTTAGACCTATTCCTTTATCCTATGTATTACCTGGAATGTACCTAGCTAACAAACTGTTTCTGAATTATAATCCATTTCTATGTGGAACAATAACTTGTTTGGCGCACTAGATATAAGGATAGGCAGAGGTTTGATGACTGTCGTCATACTTACCTGAAAAGAATATTGAATGATGAAAAGGATGGAATAAATAGTACTGTTATACTGATAGCTCCCCAGAAACAGCAGTACTGTTATACTGATAGCTCTCCAGAAACAGCAATACTGTTATACTGATAGCTCTCCAGAAACAGCAGTACTGTTATAGTGATAGCTCTCCAGAAACAGCAGTACTGTTATACTGATAGCTCTCCAGAAACAGCAGTACTGTTATACTTATAGCTCTCCAGAAACAGCAGTACTGTTATACTGATAGCTCTCCAGAAACAGCAGTACTGTTATACTGATAGCTCTCTAGAAACAGCAGTACTGTTATACTGATAGCTCTCCAGAAACAGCAGTACTGTTATACTGATAGCTCTCTAGAAACAGCAGTACTGTTATACTGATAGCTCTCCAGAAACAGCAGTACTGTTATACTGATAGCTCTCCAGAAACAGCAGTACTGTTGTACTGATAGCTCTCCAGAAACAGCAGTACTGTTATACTGATAGCTCTCCAGAAACAGCAGTACTGTTATACTGATAGCTCTCCAGAAACAGCAGTACTGTTATGCTGATAGCTCTCCAGAAACAGCAGTACTTTTAAATGTTATAGTGATAACTCCCCAGAAATAGCCATACTATTTACTGACAGCTGTCCAGAAACAGCAATACTTTTTACTGTTTTACTGACAGCTGTCCAGAAAGAGCAATACTTTTTACTGTTATACTGATAGCTCTCCAGAAACAGCAGTACTTTTAACTGTTAAAGTGATAGCTCTTATGAAAATAGTAGTTGTGTCACCTGTGAAGCATGGTGGACACTTCGGGATCACTTTGTCCATCGTCATGCGTTGTCAGCATTGGCGTCAGTCACACTGAAGTTTTCCAGATTGTTTTTCCTTACCATTTTCCACATATGTTGGTAACTGAATTTACTGAATTTGTGGCTTTGTCATAATGAATTACAGAATGAGTTTTGCTTGAGTTATTGACCTTCGCACATAGAAAAATTCTTGTAATTACCTGTTTTCCTGACTTTTGTTCACTGTGGCTTTCTACATTGATTTGTTACTTGTAACGTGCCTTTGTAATGTTAGATTATTAAACCCTGTGTCAAAATTCCATGTTTTACTGGAGTTATGGCCCTTTCACATTGCAAATTTTCCTGACCTTTTTCACTGCTGATTGCCAAATCATTTTGTAACTTGCTATGCGGCTATGTCATAATAAACTACAGGTTGAGTTTGAACCTCGTGTCAGTTTTCCTTGTTGGGCTGGAGTTATGGCCCTTTGCACATAGGACATTTTCGTAATTTCCTGTTTTCCTGACATTTTTCACAATCACTCACTACATCAGTTTGTTACTTGGTAGCTAGCTGGCTTTATCATATTAGATAACAGATCAGATTTAAACCATGTCATTATTCCATTTTTTTGCTGGAATTGTGGTCCTTTGCACTCGCAAATTCGCATAATCAACTGTTTTCCTGACTTTTTTCGTTACTGCTTACACATCAATTTGCAACTTAGTATTTGGCTTTGTCTCAAGAAACAGCATTAGTATTATAGTGTTATAACTCTTCAGGAATAGCATAGATACAGGTAGGATAAAAACCTAGCTTAGAATAAAGTAGATATCCTTACTAACAAGGAAAGGGTACTAGTCAGTTTTGTGTAGCTTAATTAAGTGATAGGTAATAACACTATTAATAAGAAAGAGGGATGCCACAGTCATTTCTGTGTTAGTTGAATCTATTAAAAGTTACTAGATTAAGCTGACATTTTGTACAATGTGTACTAAAGGTTGAAGTACTAGTAGTGGGATGTTAGGTATAATAGGTTGAAGTACTAGAAGTGGGATGTTAGATATGTACTAAAGGTTGAAGTACTAGTAGTGGGATGTTATGTGTATACTAAAGGTTGAAGTACTAGAAGTGGGATGTTAGATATAATAGGTTGAAGTACTAGTAGTGGGATGTTAGATATAATAGGTTGAAGTACTAGTAGTGGGATGTTAGCTAAAGGTTGAAGTACTAGTAGTGGGATGTTAGATATAATAGGTTGAAGTACTAGTAGTGGGATGTTACGTGTATACTAAAGGTTGAAGTACTAGAAGTGGGATGTTAGATATAATAGGTTGAAGTACTAGTAGTGGGATGTTAGCTAAAGGTTGAAGTACTAGTAGTGGGATGTTATGTGTATACTAAAGGTTGAAGTACTAGTAGTGGGATGTTAGCTAAAGGTTGAAGTACTAGTAGTGGGATGTTAGCTAAAGGTTGAAGTACTAGTAGTGGGATGTTAGCTAAAGGTTGAAGTACTAGAAGTGGGATGTTACGTGTATACTAAAGGTTGAAGTACTAGTAGTGGGATGTTACGTGTATACTAAAGGTTGAAGTTCTAGTAGTGGGATGTTACGTGTATACTAAAGGTTGAAGTTCTAGTAGTGGGATTTGCTTTAACATACAGCCATTATACTGTTATTGATAAGAAGTGTCTGGTCACTGTGGTTAGATATTTTGATGTTTTCTGTTTTGTTCTTTCTAGGGTGGGCCTACCAACATCGCTCCACCACCAGAGTCACCAACTGTATGCTTACGTTATACTAAATCACACCCTACTTCTTGCTTTCTTGCTTGTTCTGATATATTTCCTATCTCCCCCAGTTTTTTAGCATTCAGTTTATGACTTGTTGATATGTTAATTAACCAGTTATAGTTGTTAATATTCTAAACATGACTGGTATGGAGAAATGTACTTTATATTTACAGGGTGTAGTTGTCAGTGTTTACAATAATGCATCAATAAGAAACAACAAAATCAGCATAAATAAACATTTGGACGTGTACAATTTGAAAAAAAATGTAATTAATGTTTAGTGTAATTGCATGTATGATAGGACAATGCTCCTTAAAGTGTGCATCACTGCTTTATCCTGGAAGTTCATATCTATAAGTCATCGATATTAATTAATTAATTGGGTTTTGTACCCATTGTTTTAATTGTAAATTAAGCAGAAAATAGTGCTATCAGTTTATCTACAGCAATATAGTTTGCTTGAGACCTGCACTGTTTAGAAATTAGGCTGTAGCTTATAATGTTAACTTTATCTGGTATATCATACAGAATATCAACCATTCAGGGTATCTTGTACTGTATACATGAATTTGATACGACATATCTGACATAATATGTATGCCCTGTTTTTTGAGTGAATTCCCTTACCAGTTCTATCAAAGAATTGCATTCTCTCTCTCAATCCATTAGTCTGTGTAATACTATGACCTTTCCCTCTGATATCCTTTGACCAAAACTTCCTAAATTTTAACTGGATTTAACTTTGGTTTGATATATTTCATAAGCACCTCAATTAATGCATGCAAATACCTCGTAGATTAACAGAATATTGTTAAACTGATCTACACACTCTGCAATTTTAAACAGACCCTTGGTTCAAAATGTACCACTAAGTCAGCGAAGT